>NW_009187807.1:68705-117362 GCF_000690835.1 Fulmarus glacialis
AAAAAAAGATAGAATATACAAAATAAGTGAGGCACAATGCAATCGCTCACCACCCGCCAACCAATGCCCAGCCCGTTCCTGAGCAGTGGTTGCAGCTCCGCAGCCTACTCCCCCCAGTTTGTATACTGAGCATGACATCATATAGTATGGAATACCCCGTTGGCCAGTTTGGGTTAGCTGTCCTGGCTGTGCTCCCTCTCAGCTTCTTGTGCACCTGGCAGAGCATGCGAAGCTGAAAAGTCCTTGACTGTTAAGCACTACTTAGCAACAACTAAAACATCAGTGTGTTATCAACATTCTTCTCATCCTAAATCGAAAAGACAGCACTATACCAGCTACTAGGAAGAAAATTAACTCTATCCCAGCTGAAACCAGGACATACAAGCAAAAGTATTTTGCTTCAATTGCAAGTATGTATTTTTAGGGTCCCAATATTGCATATGAAAACTGAGAGACTAAAAATGTATGAAGTCCCTTCAATAAATTGATTCCAAAGTGGTATTTTGAGAATGGCATCTCAAAATGAAAACGGTATCTTCAGAAACGTAAAATAATCAGTTTTACCAGACTTAGCCCATTGATTTAGGAAAGAAATACAACCAACAGATTACAAGAAAATTCTTGCACTATAAAATGTATGCGAAAATACATGTATTAACGCAAGCAGCATTTATAGTGAAATTGTGTTTTCATAACCACCATGTGAGTTTCTGGAAATACCTGCTCTGTCTCGCGCATTCTTGGTATTGTAAATTGAGTAGATATTATGTTTGTTCAAATGAGTTTCCAAAAAAGCCACTGGAAAGGCACCTGAGAAAGCGGCCAAGCATTCTCCTAGTGCTGATCGTTGCCTGTGAATTAACAAACATCGTTAAGTATACACATCTTCGATGACTGACTACACCTTGAGGTAGTTATATACCAGCCTTATTTTTATTCTAAGATCAGCTCATCTCAAAGAGATAAGCCACTACATTATTAGGATCATCAACAGAAGAACAGGTAATAGAAACTGAAGTCCCTCTGCTGCAACCCTCTGCTAACATATGAATGAAATGTTAAGACATAAAATGTCAGAGGTGGTGTACTTAGCTGAGAGCAAATGAGGAACATGCAGGGAAAACCCAAAATCATCATAACAATGCCTTCTGTTCTACTACTTTCCTCTCAGCTTTACTGACTTTACAATCTCTGCTATTAAGAAAAAGCTACTGAATAGACCAAGAGACCAAATACAACTATCATTTTATTTGAGTGATATAATTTCCTTTTTCTGAGAAATAGCAATAATCAGACCTTGGTCTAGCATGAAAGTCAAGTTCTTCAGAGTGTGGAAAATTGCTTCTACTGATCAGTAACTCTGAAAGTTTTGCACAAAAACATTGCTCTTATCTCTTCAGATATATGACAACATTTATTTGACAATCAAAATTCCTTAAGTGTGTCAAAATTGTAAAAAGCCTATCTCTAGGAAGAAGTAAGTGATCCCCTGTAACTTGGCTCCTTCGGGGACATTTAAAACTATTCTTTCTGATTCCCAATTCAGTTGATCAGAGCAGATTTTAGATATGTGAGAAATCCTTAGCTGTTGAAGCTGAGCCGCACAGATGACAGAAATCCAGGAGTTCCATGAACTTCCAAGTTAAAAAAAAAAAAGGCCTCCAAACTGATCTTGTGATTTAACAAGATTCATCTTCAGTCTATAGTTTATCTCATTTTAGGAACTTATATTCTTTCTAGATCTAACTCATTAAACTTGATTTTGTTAAATCTAACTTCATTCCCATTATTATTTATCCAGTTTGCTCCTTCTTCCTTTTTTTCCTTTTCATTAGGTCTTCATAAGCAAAACATACATCCATCATCATCCATCTATAAAGAGCACGCTACATGCTTTTCACTTGTGATAATGATTGTAGACAGCCATTCACAAAAATTATCACTTAAACTGACATATTTCATCTTAACTACAAACCCCACATCATTTATTTGCCAAAACCAATTAATTTTATATCCCTTATGAAGTTAATTAAACCTGGTTTTCCACAGATGTGTATTTTGTTACTTACAAACATTGGTCCCCACCTTTCTTCATAATGTTTCCTATGATACTGCCGCCAAGAAAGCAAGGGTATGTCATGAGGCTGGTCTGGAGTTATGCACAGGCTGATTTGCAAGAGAGTGTACAGATATATGAACTTCCTAGACTACTGCTGCCAATATCTGAAATGTATGAGTTCTGTTTAGCCTTCCCTCAGAACAGTGCTAGTCACTACAGGGCAACTATTCAGTTTTAATAACTGAATTATCTAGGTACCTCTATTTTTTTGGCTGAATATGGTTTACACAGACCAAATGGAACTTGGAGGGAGGTTAGGAGACACACAGATGCACAAAAAAGCAATTATAAAGCCTCATTTGCCTGGGTAATTAAGCTAGAAAAGAAATAGTGTTGTATGACACATATGTTGTATGACAAAATAAATTTAGGGTAATGAGGAAGAAATATACATCACAATTAAACAATATGTAGGGAAGAATTACAACAATAGCTGAGCTGAATGACATATTTTTACAATTCCCCAGCTGAACCTCAAATCAAGTGATATTTATTGTAAAGTCAGATAATTTTATTTGTTTGGGTTTTTTTAATTAAGAAATATATTTTGTCAAACTTATAATGCAACATTTTAAGTGTATTATAATAAATGCAGCTGCATTCCACTTAACATCTAGGCACCTTTTTTCTCTCAAGATATTTTTCCAACAATAATCTCTTCCTATATTCATTTCTGGACTGCATATTCATGAAGCTAAATATAAACACAAATATTAAAAATAGAGGAACACTTTTCCTTCTTACCGCTCTACATAGATACTCTTGCTGGTTCCCAGAGCATATAAACTGGCCAATATTCTGTAACAGGAGACCTGAACATCTTCCACTAAAGAGAAGAAGAAAGTGATAGGTATAAAGAGATTTTTCTTTGCAATACATTTCTGTAGAATTAAAATACATTTCTTTTGACAATAACTGAATTAATAATATTAAGTTATCAAAGGCAATCCACAGAAATCACTCTCTAAATACAAAAAGTCTTCTGACCACTGAGTGCCATAGTTTTTACTCAAAACTTCCATTTACTTCAATACCAAGCTAAGACAGTAAACATATTTCAATAGTGCACTAATTTTCTGAAATTAATGGCATACCAACACTTTATGGATAACTTCTAATTGCATAATCTGAGAATTTATTAATTTAATTGCTATAAAAAATGTGTCAATTAATCTTTTCTAGTTTGTCTGTAGCTCTTAAGAAAGTTTCATGAAATTAAATAAAGTGCTGAAAGCAAAAAAAAATTATTAGGGAACAAATCGATTTACAAATGTAACATCACTGTAAAAAATACATTACAAAAGAAAGGCAATCCTGTTAAACAGATACTTAATTCTTTTAATCACAGTTTATATTTTTTAAAATTTAGACACAGATACCAGTTAATAGCATGTACTTA
This sequence comes from Fulmarus glacialis, assembly GCF_000690835.1. Taxonomy (NCBI): domain Eukaryota; kingdom Metazoa; phylum Chordata; class Aves; order Procellariiformes; family Procellariidae; genus Fulmarus; species Fulmarus glacialis. The sequence goes on from NW_009187807.1 coordinate 72,224, forward strand.
ATTTACACTTCAGACTGACAAAGGATTAAAAAAATAAATAATCTTTTAGTCCTTATGAATATTTCATCAAAGCATGTTTTGAAATTATCAAATGTTGCAGTCACAAAAATGAGAATAACCTTAACATCCATTTGAAAAAATGCTTTTCCAATGTAATCTGCAGTAATAGTGTAACAACAGTGTAAGTACCATCAAGAAGGACAACACTCCCATTCTTTCCATATATATTTTTTCTAGTCTCTTCCACAGTGCTAATATCTTCCCCCAATATGCAATGAGATGTTGGGAATAAAATAGAACTAAGACTTAATGGGCTGGGAGAGCCTACAAAACAGTGCATCAAAGCTACATAGCCTGGCTCTTTACTATACCGAGATTTTAGTTCGGATCATCTTGGAGTTGAGTATTTTTACATAATAAGAGTAACCTCAAGTACACTGACCCACCTTTGTACATGATCACACCATGGAGTACTCTGTACATGTAGTGATACTCTTAGGTACAAGCACCAGGTAAAGATGCTTGTCATCAGAGTAGTACAAATAAGATAATCTTTTTTAACAAGACGTAAAGAGAAGCTGTGTGTAAGAAAAATTAGTCCTTCCAACTATGCTCTAGGCAAAATAAATATTAATTATTCTTTCTCAGTTTATGAATTCTAAATTGAGTGTTTGACACCAGTGTGATGTATGTAGAATAGCTGATTAAGAATACCAACCTAAGTAATAAAGTATCAAAGGCTAATTATTAAGTTCCAAAACATGGAATACCAGAGATCAAAAATTATACAAGGCATGAACATGGTGACGCCTGAAAAAGTGGTTTATGATGAACAAGTGATGTATGAACCCCTCAGATGACTTTTTCTGGATACTGTCACAGACTCCTGAACTTTACAGAAATAATTTAATGAGAAAAGTGGATGTTTACATTTCATCACATTCAAATCCATCAATACAACTCCAAATTTTCAAAACCAGTTATCTTAATGTTATTTTAAATAATACTTTTACAGATTCTAAAAAAAGGAAAAAATATAATTTGATATTCTTTTTTTCCAGGTCCTTCTCTCAGTTATTTCCGTAACTGAGTTAGCTATACAGAGCAGAATTGCCTCCTTTAGTGCAGTCTGGACAGCAGAATTCCTGTGGAGTTCCTAAAATACATAAAATTAAAGTTTTGTGTTGCAGACTGCAAAATTTTGTCTTGCAGAGACTGGCTTTGGGAAAATAAGGGACACTGAATCTGCCATAATCAGAATCTCTACAGCAATTTCATATACAGAGTCTTAGACTCATTCCCTTCTCCAGTTCCTGAATTCTTCAGGAGCTCCTTCCACTTTGCCTTAGGATTTAAGATGCACCCACCCAAATTCCCTGCTAACTGAAACTGAGTGAAGGTGCCTGTAGGACAGAATAACATCATTCTTGTAGTGTAACCTCATTTATAGACAGAGCAAAGGCTACTTATACAAAATAACTTTTCACACAAGAAGAAAGTCACAGTAAATCTATGGTAAAGTCACAAGCAGAATCAAGCTTTCTCACTACCTAATCACAGCCACACCTGCTTTATAAAAAGAGCACTAAAACCTGCAGACTGTTCTAGGTCGATTACAGCAAATGTTTGATTAAATCAATGACAATTTTGTCAAAATGATATAGGATTTGTCTTTCTCTAATAGAACTGAGAGTCTAGTAATGTTTACTACATGACACACAGAAATTTTAGTGCCATGGCACTTCTAAATAATACATACATATCAAATCTTCCCCAAACTGGTGCTGTCCAATATGCTCAAATAATGAAGATAGCACTGGCAGAAGAGCAACTGTGGTATAATTAATGATTTGTGTAACTCCCTTTGGCTGGTTTCTGCTGTGTGTAAACTGGCCTTGCTTAAGATTTTCCATTGTTTTCTCCAGATCTTCGGCAGCATTGTCCAAAAATGCTCTCAATGCCATCTTAACAGATTCCAGACCAGTCTTCATCACAGTCCTGTATATAGCATGCAAAAAGAATGAAAAAGAATATTCTATTAGACAAGCATGGAATAAAGCCTAGTCTTGGCTTATATGAAATAGATAATAAAGATCTGAAGAAAAATCTTTCAGGTTTTAATATTGCAAAATCTTCTCATAGCAGAACAACCTACTGAAAAAAATGTTTCACAGGTATCCTGCAGAACACAAGGATATTTTATGTGGTTTCCCATTCAGAAAATAAAGTCCTTTTAAATTTATAAATTAAGAGATTCATTTGCCTTCAGAGGGAAAAAAAACACCTAACAAAAAAGAAGAAGAATGAGTAAGTCTGCAGTTTATGACTTTAGGAAGAGAAGAACTATCTCAAGCTAGAACTCAGAAAGTCTTTCCAACCATGACAGTCATATTTCTGCCTCCAGAATAAGGGCATCAGAAAGGAATGAGTAAAAGCAAGCAAATCTCTTTAAATAAATAAATACATTGATTACATAACTATAACACCACAATCAGTTATGCAATGATATAATCCAGGAGAATTATTACCTTATTTGTTTTAACTAGCTCAATTACAGAGATCCTTTGTTTAAGGAAAGTATCCATTTAGGTATGCATGAAATAAATCCAGGTGAAATTCTTTTGTAAATTGAATAACAGTCCAGTTTTTTTGTTTGTTTGTTTGTTTGTTTTACAGAACGAGTATATACAGTTTCAATGGCAATATTTTCAAATTTTCCTGTAACCTCCATGAATCCCTTAATCCCCATCTGGAGCTATTTTTACATCTCTACCAAGAGCTGAATTGGTGACCTCCACCTGTATCTGTATTCCACCTGTATGATTGCATAGAGCATGGACAATTTATGACAAAAAACCCAAGATATTGCAACCTAAAGGATTACCATGCAACAGCTGAGCCATATTAATTGATCATGATCATGACTCTACCCCATAGCAAATGGAAAGTAAAATTTGTTCATTTAAGCCACTGCGAAGATACTGAGAAAAAGAGCTACCTGCTTATAATCCAGTCAATTCTTTGAGAGTAAACGCAAAGTGAAAAAAGTTACCTTAAATTACCATGGAGGTAGATTAAACTATCATGTTTTGTTTCACAACTGCAAAGATCTAAAAGTCAGCTATCAGCACAGATAGTTGACTGTACAGTTAATGAAAAGCAACACATTGCCTTCCAATATTTCAAGACTGTCTCATCCATAAACCTCATAACGGCTCAAGCAGCTCAACTTAAAAGCGAACCACTGAATTTGATGTAAAGGGGGTTTCTTGTTCAAATTAGAACCTGAATTAACTTTGCAATGAAGACACTCTATGAGACAGATTTACTGCACTCTATGTGCATTTAACTCCTGAATTCTTTGATTAAACAGGGTAAGCAAAAGAATAAAATATTTCTAATGCTATTGTGTTTTTGGGACGGTCGCATGATTAAAACCAGATGAACTAACAGCCAGCAGTTCCTGGACACCATAGTTCCAAACTGAAGTTGAAAGTGTAACCTACACATATTGTCCTGCCAACCCCTAGTAATTAACTAGCAATTAACCTACTTTGCAATGGGAATTCTTTTCAGTACTATAACTTCTTGAGTTTTGAAATTCTGTAGCCTTACACAGGCAGCCCAAATCTGACAGCACATTATTTTCTTAAGTGATTTTCTTCATATTTTAGAAAATATATTCAGTATTACCTCGCATCCAAGGTTTGGCCCAGTATGTGAAGACAGTTGACTATTGATGTTGCATCATTTCCTAAACAGGGAGGAAAATTATCCACCAATTAAGCTGAGCATACTGTATAGCATACCTACACTCTGCTAACTGTATCTCTGGTTTTAATGAAAGAGTAAGAGACATAGCAGAAGAGCAATTGAACTTCTGCATAATTTTAACATTCAAGTTAAAAAACATGCAGTTTGTTGTCTTAGCCTTGTTTACACAAATGCAGTAACTAGAGGCAGTAAAGCATCTCATCAAATAGCTGAGGCAGTCAAGATGGAAGCACTTAAATGTGGGGTTAATTAGAGCTGCAGTGTATTGTCTCGTTTTCATTTAAGTTCTATAAATTTTGCTTTAATTGATTCAAGTTTATCTGAACATTTATCTTCCCCCTCTCAGTAACATAAAAGCTGTTAACTTGTGCAAGTTGCTATTGCAGGAAGAGAATATTTATATAAAATGTCATCAAAAAGGTTAGCTCCCTGGTGTTACCAATAGGCTGTAGCCATTTATAGCAGGATCAGGTGTGGCCCACATGAGTAACAGTCTCTGACATAATATGCTTCTCCCATTATCAATTATTTTTTTCACACTTACGTATGTAAAAAGAGAACTTACACACAACATGCCTTGTATGCATATGTACATAGAATCATAGAATCATAGAATCATTAAGGTTGGAAAAGACCTCTAAGATCATCAAGTCCAACCATTAACCCAACACCACCATGCCCACTAAACCATGTCCCTAAGCACCTCATCTACACGTCTGTTAAATACATCCCAAGATGTTGCCTGTACAAGCCACCTCTAAGTTCACTTTTTAAACCCAGAACAGATTTAGGCTACACAAATTTGACCCACAGCTTATTTAAATTTTTTTTTTTTTTTAAATCTAAATCTCTGCGAAAATGAAAATACCTTTTCTTGCTTCTCCATATATTTAAAGTTTCTCAATTAAAAAAAAAAAAACAAAAAAAACCAGAAGAAACAAAATGAATGTTTAAGATAAGATAGATTTCTGAAAATACTGTCATCTGCATACAGTGTACTATACTTTCTCACCGGTGGTTATTTCACTTGAAAATATAGGTAAACATACAACTAAAACTAGTAACTGTTTCAGTGAAATACAGATTTTAAAAGATAAATTGCAAGGAAGGAGTGGGAGGTTTACTGTGGCACTGAGAACATTGTTCTATACTACCAAATTAGGAGGTATTGTTGTGATGTTCACCCACAGCAGATTACACAAACCTGAACCATGGCTTCCACGGCTGCCGCTAGCCAGGCAGCCCCACCCTCTTTCCACTGGCACTGGTGGTCATGCAATGATATAGCGAGCAGATGAGAAAGCTGAGGTGGCTTATAAAAATCCTAACAAAAAAAAAAAACATCCCGAAAGATTTAAGGTTTATGTCAGCTCCTTTTTTTTTTACTTACTATGTTACTGCTCTGGTGATATGAATGCCAATGCTGATGAAGAAGAGGATGCAGGACTGTGCTAATGACAGCAGGGATGGAGGGAAGTACTCAAAGCAACCCGGACTTAGACTGTGGATTAGACTGAAATAGTATCTTAACATTCGTCATGCAGGTGTGTATACGCTGCATGCTACAGTGCAGTATAGAGATGCTCACTCCAGTTCCCTGAAAATTTACATTGGCAATCTATTTACACCATGTAGGCACATTTCAAGAGACATATATTTAACAGGAATCAGGTACTTTGTATGCTGCAACCAGATGGAAGGCTCAGAAATTCATCTAGGTATTCTGAAAACCAGACAAGCTTTAGGCATAGCCCTGTTGCAGATACTGCAGTGTGGCTGGTTCCACAGACTGGGGTATCAGAGCAGAATTCAGTGACCATGATAAATGCAATCTAAACTGATTGACATACTAGAGTTTGGCCAGTTTTATTGATGTAACACTAAAAACAGACTTTCAAAATTATCATGAAACTTCTTTTCTGGAATGTGTCCTTTGGGCAGGATTTATTACAGAATCTTAGAAAATGCAATTTGCTATGAAAGACAGGTTTAGGTTCAGTGGAAATTGTCTTGCTTTTGTTCAATGTCATGAATTTATTTGTTTTCACTGTGTTTCTAGAACAAAAACCCACCAAAAAAAAAAAAGAGTATTTTTTAGTATTTTACCTTAAAATGCCACAGTTAAAACTCAAAAACAAATCCTTTTAAATTGAACATTTCAAGAATCAGTTTGCTTCCAACCTGAGGTCAGAAGTTAATTTCAGAAGGCCATCTTTTTTTTAAACTGAGTTATGAAACCTAAAATGAGGGGTTTTCTAATGAAGCTAGTTTTATTACTATTGCTAATATTTCACAATGTATATATGTACCTTCATTAAATTAAAAATATTCTTTTTTTATTAATTAGAAATGTTCTTGGTTTTCGGAAGCCTGAAAACTAGATACAAAACACACTGATGTAGAAATGAACGTGCAGTATATAAAATTCCATTACATCATGAAAGGAGAGCAGGTGATAAGTACAATTCAATAGGATAAAAATTGAAACAAGAGCTGTTCCTTAAAGAAACTCTTCACACAACTCAAAACAATAGAGGCTGAACATATGTAAATACTAAACCACATGAGTTCAAGAGATTTTAAGGCTAAAAGTATCCCAGGAACTAGTATGAATATTAGGTTGGTGGTTGGATCACCATTCAGCATGTGTTACAAATGCAGTTGATCCCATGAACTGTACAACTGAGTTTCTTTAATAATCTGAGGTGCAGTCCTACATATTTTAGAAAGCTGTACTATTATATCAGGAGGGAAGAACTGTTGCTGTCTTGAGAAAGTGCTATGGATATTGATTCCAGGATGCCTCACTGGAAGGACACTTCTAAATTCAGGATGTCATTAGGCAGAGAAAGCCTTCTGTTTCTTTTTAGGAACTCCTCTGATTAATTTGTCTAAGTTCCCAAAAATGAGGAGCAAAACCAGGCCTTTCTTATCTGATGTCTTACCCAGCTAATTTTTGTTTCAGATTACACGGGTCTCTATTACCGATATGAAGATTTTTTTTTTTTTTTAAAATTACTTATATATTTATATAGAAAGAATGCCTTACTTTTAAACAACATAAAAAGTGAATCAAACTAGTCATATAAATTTGTGTTTTAAACCTAATTTTTAAATTGAGAAAATATAAATTCTAATGCTCAATTCACCAAAATTATTCACTAAAAACTTTCAAATTCAGCCCACTAATAACAATGAAAGTAAATCAACACAGTCTTACTGATGCACAGCTACAGCTACAGTAAATTATTGAGTCAAAATCTACTTTCATAGTATAAAGAAATAATAATTCCATGCTGAATTACAATTCCATAATCTCAGTGACACTCTTAGATATCAAATGCGATTAACTGTTTAAGTTCACTCTGGAAGACTTGCATGCTTAATTTCCTATTTTATCAAGACTTGTGTATACAGCTTAAGCTACATGACTTTTACTAATGACTTTCATACATGCAGCTGTATCTTCAGAAGTACCATTCAAATTCACAATAATATAAAACACCTATATAGCAAAACTATATAGCATTTTGCTATTTGTTATAGCAAACTCCCCACTATCCATAACGGTTATTATCGAGCAACTCTTGCTCATTCAAGATGCCTCCAAAATGCACAAATAACATTCTAGGCCCCAGCTGTGCTCAGAGGCTGACCTCATGAGCATTTTCCCATCTTCTACACAGGCCTTGTCTTTGCTGGAGTAAGTGCAATTCTTTCGATCAGATTTTCTAACATGATGTAATTCACTGTCAAGGTAAGGCAAACTGTAAGGTGACTTTGACTTGAGTTAGTAGGCCCACAGTAAACGACCGTGCTCCAGAGTCTTATGGTGACCTTGAGTGACTTATTGAAAAACTACAGTACACTTAATAAAGATTTTGTATTCTGTTAGTTACTGCACACTAGGAACAGAGTTAAAAAACAAACTGTAGTCATAGCGAATACTCATTTGATCCCACCTGACTTATCTCCTTCTACCACTTGAATCCAGTCAAACAACAGGAAATAAGCAAGCTGAGATGTGGAATGGAAAAGATCTTTTCTTTAGTACTGAAGAAAGTTACACTGACTTAGATATTCAACTTCAGCTGTTACTCATTTTAGTAAAAAAGTCAGAAAAACAAATTCACACAGTAACGAAAAAGTATACCTCAGCTAGTTCATTCTTTGAAGAAACAACCTAGGGTATAAACCAGAGTGACATATTCCACCCTTCAGAAAAAGCTGCAACAATGCCACACAGCTGCAGAAATAACTCCATTCCTCCTATGATCTTTTGGCTTTACAGGCAAATCCACTCAGCTCATCCCAAAACATATTTAAAAGCAATATCCCAAAATAACTTCCAATCTTTCTTCTCAGTTTAATGGTTTTCGTAACTGTCTGTAAGCTTTTTAAACACCGCACTGCTGCAGCAAGTGAGTTCCTTCCCTTCAAATTGAATGAAATATGTAGGGATTGAGTTAGATGCATGTTATCTTAATCAAATTCTAATTCGCTACATAGTTACCCAATTAGGTATGTTCATGGATGCTGAAGTTTGCATTGCATCCATCATAGAAGCTATATATGCATAGGATGTACTATTTCAACTATCCTATCATCATGGCATAAGAAAAAATTGCAGAGTAAATGACTGTGCCACACATTGCATATAATGTATACAGTTGATACAGACTTCACATTGACTTCAATTAAGTGATTTTCACATGGCATAAGACAAACACCGAGCTCCTGCTAGATTCACATAATACCAGAAAGACAGTATACATGCGTATGTGGAGTCAAGCACATCTGGGAATATTTAAGAATTCCACATAACATAACTAAGCATTTCAGCCCACTACAAATTTTCCTTAATGACTTCCCAATATAAATGTGCAGTTCTGATGCTCTGTTTTTCCCAAATGATTTAGAATAAAATAACAAATCAGTAATTATAATTAACTCAGCAAAATTCTTTGGTAGGATAATGAAATCCAGATATTAGTTAAGACACACAGAAAACTAAACAAAAAAACCCAAACTGATAACTACAAAAGCTTTTTATTCCATCTAATAAATTCTGTGATCTACCAGCCTAAACAATTAGTGGTCTGTGAAGGCCATGCATTTCAGCCATGCAGCATGCAACAAAGCAGCACATAACACAATGCAAAAATGGCAAAGAAAACCAAGTGATGGCCATGCTAGTATTTGTCAAGGGTCTCCTTACCAAACAGTGAAATCCTATGCCTGACAAGAACTCCAAGTTTGCAGAACAGGCTGAAGACAAAAGAAAAATAAAAGAGAAGAGAAGGGAAAAGGAAAAAAATATGGGGGGAGGGAAGGAGAAAGAAAAAATAACAGCTGATATATGAGCAGGAAAAGCAACATGATGTAACGCAGAAAGAATCAATTATCTGAGCAGAATGTGGGACAGAGTACTAAAGAAAGAGTTCTTAAGTGCATATCCTTAACAAACATGGTTAAATAAGCACATATTATAATTAAAGAAACAAAAAAAAATTAAAAGCAAAGCTAATTAATATAAAAGCATCCTATATGATAACCCACAAGGAAATAACCATCAAAGCTTTAAGAAGTAAAATGTGGTCAGTGTGCTATTCAGGATATCACTGACAATTTGAAAACAAAAGGTAAGGAAATCAGATTAATTGAAGTATTTGATGGCAAATGCTTAACTAGTCCAATTTGGACCTTGTCATCTTGAACACAGAGAATTTCTTTTCAAATACATTGCTTTTTAAACACACTTAACAGGAGAAATAGCCTCTTACATGCTTAAAAACCAACAAAAATGGATATGATCAATGATTTCATTTCACGTTTGAATTAATTCCTGTGGTGATGAGCAGTGCCCTGTTCAGAACAATGAAGAATGAAGTTTTGTGTTAATTCATAGAAGCAGGAGCACACTGCCCTGCCCAAATTGACCTGGCCTCCAGATTTAGGAGGGGTTAGCTCAATCTTCATGATCCAGTTCAGTCTGAGAATTTTCTCTGAGAGCAACATCAATTTTGGTGTTATTTTTTATGCCGCAAAACCCCTCATCTGCTATAAATGACATGAACAGTATCACGTCATTTTATTTAGCTATTTAATTATTAGGCACACAGGCTAGTTTATCAACCTCTGATTTAAAAGCAACAGACACCATAAGCATGTCTGCACAGTTTATGGATGAGATCTGAACATGTTGTTCCATTGACAGACAAAAGCATGGTGCCAAATGGAAACATTAATGTCCAGAATCAGAACAGCCAGGTTAATGTGGTGTTGAATCCAGCTAATTAGCCAGTGCACAGTGATCCACTATAGCAACAACAACTGCTCTGTTTTAGAAATGAGTCTGGTTGGTGCATGTTCAGGGATCTCTGTTCACTTTTTATTGCATGAGGCAGACATATACTATATATTCTTTTATGAGGATCCTGGTTCACCCAGTCCAACAGGAAAAGCTGTACAGAAGCATGTTAGCATCATATAAATCTTGTGTCCATTCTAATGAAGACATTAAATAGCTCACAATCTATCTTATTTTCTAACATACAAATGTTACTCAACTGACTGTAGCATTCAGCAGATGCTATGTTTTCACAAAGTCAGACTGAACCTATTATATCCAGTGTCATTAGCTTAGGTTAAATAAATAAATAAATAAAAACGCCCAAATGGCCAGTACTTAGATTGATGTCCAGAACTAATTTTATACAACTGCAGTAGTACAAGGACTTGTAAGATGGTCTAATGGATGAGAAATGCAAAAAGCCCAATCCTGAAGAGGCTGGTTACAAATAAGATGGAATATACTGCCACCATATTTCAGGAAGAGGTCTGACCTGTATTTGCCCGCAAAATAGATCTGGAACTACCCTTAGCTTGAAGAAAATCCTACGTATGAGTTGCACTCAAACAAATCTAAAAGAAAAACTGGACAGAAAATCCAAAATTCAGCTTTGGCAAACTCCCTACAATACTGTAGGGAGGAAAAAAAAAACCACACACAAAAAATGTTGGGAATCTATTAAAATGGCCCAAAACAACCCTTCAGGAAATGGATCATATAATGTAGTTTCTATAATCTTTGCGTCTTGGTAATTAAGAAATGAACTGCTCCATATCACTGGTTACAGCTATCATTCATCCAACGTTTCCTTGCATGTGTTTTCTTCTCTTTGGCTGACACTTCTGCATAGCAGGCAACACAATTAAGTATGGCAGCAGCTCTGATCCTTTTGCTGGGCTACATGTTCAGGAATCTCACACAGCTAAACAGCATATGTGCAGAAGTGCTGAATCTTTGCAGCATGTATGCTGATATATCCATGTTTGACATATTCCAGAAGTATGGGGTTTATTGGCATGACCTAACAATTGTGAAAATATTGCTATCTAGGACATTACAGACAGAAAAATAGCAGCTCATAGAGTGGAAAATTATCTAGATGCATGCATTTTGATAGAGTTTTTTAATTCTTTGAAGAATGTCATTCAGCGAGAACGACTCAGATCAAATTAGTCCATGAAATGACACAGGGTCAAGACAGCCATTACCTACTTATGCTTAGTATTGTTGCTAGAAACTGCACCCAGTATTCACACAATCTTGCACAATCTTGCACACCCCACCTGTCTGTATGACCACCAATTGCCTATCAGCCTCAAAGAACAGCAATTCAGTTTTGCATGGTTCAGTACCCAATAACAGCCAAGAAGGCAACCATGATACCTGTACATTACAGGTATGCAGTAGGTCCTGTGTGAAGCTTGTAGTCCACCTTACTAAATGGGAAATATGGGTTTCAATTCAATGAGAAGTGAAATTAAGTGAAAACATATCTTAGAGAGATGGTCTAAAAAAAGGATAACTTCAGAGAAAGGATCAAGTGGATATTTCTGTCATATTACTACTGTTATTACTATTTAGAAAAACAAAGAGCGGAAAGAATACAACGCTCTTATTTTTTCTTTTTATGGTGGACAGTAATAATGATATTTACTGAAACAGAGTTATAAATAAGTTTGGCTTTTAGATCTACCACAAAATTTTGCAGGAATAATGATTTCAGTATATACCTATTTCCAACAGTGAAAACTGATACACAATTATATAGCCTGTGCCACAGACTGTGCAACTGATGTATTGTTGCACATAATGCTAAATTTAAGTTCCGTGCATGCTAAAATCATCACCACTACCTTTAAAACAGCATATAATCATAACTCTGTATTCCGCTCTTCATTTTATTCAATGACTTTTCCTAACAGGAAAAGAAAGTGAAAAAAGTTTAATTTGCGTGATCATAAAAATATTTCTCTGCCTCTCACTTCTCACTTTCCCACAACCAACTGCTGCTGTTTAAAGACAAACACACATATGCATCCACATTAATATTATTTTAAGTTTTACCTTGTCACCATTTCTTTCTCTTTATTAGAGGCATGACCTCCACTGCTGAGAGGCCTACTTGCTGCAGATAAGAAATACAGGCGATGATTTTTAAAATACTGATCAATCAAAGGGAGCACAACCTGAAATTACATCAGAAAGAAGTGGTTATCTCAGGGCTTTCTTTACTATGTTCTGTATTACTCTTTGCAAGTCACAACTAAAGGCAGGAGATTTCAAATGTGTTTTCTGTTTTAAAATCTCTACGTATTTTTTCTTTAATGTCTATTGCTCTTCGAATTTATTTAGTATTCCAGACACTTAAAATGTCATCAGGAAAGGCAGCAAAAAAAATTTTACATTATCTCTGTGTGGTTTTTAGGAGTAAAAAGCAGAAAGTATAATTTCATTTTATCTCACAATTTAAGATTTTTCCAGTACCACATACCAAACACAACTATTGCCTTCATTTTTATGTAGGTTTTTTATGTAGCCTTTTAATGTCGGTTTAAGAAAAATTCACCTATAGCTGTCAGTGCACTAATGCACTTAATTCTAGATGCTATCAAATAAAACTCCCAAAACATCCTCACTCATTCAGGCTTGTCCACAGAAGTTTTCCTGTTTACTTCATTTGGTGACCATTACTCAGCGCCCACTGCACACGTCAGCCAGGAGGAGATCCAAAATAAACAGCCAATAAGAAAATCTGAAATGGCTTTCTTTTTGGGGCATGGTTCAAAAGAAGGTGGAATGCTAGCTTCTGAGTCAATGAACTTGGCAAATAGTACCACATGGAAGTACTTCAAGGTATCAAGATTACAATTTACTGCAAGGATATCAGGGTTAGAAAATGCTGCAAACAGCTGCCTTTGCTTATTCACTAATGAATTCAAAAGACACTTTGAATATGCAAACACCATACAAGCTTTTCCGTGGAAAAGGTATAAGCAGATTTTCTTAATTTATAATGTGTAAAACCTTCTTGACATAAAAAGGAGAATTGGGCTGACAGGAACCTCATGACTTTCAGCAAGGGGAAGTGCAAAGTCCTGCACCTGGGGAGGAATAACCCCAGCTACCAGTACACACTGAGGGCTGACCAGCTGGAAAGCAGCTTTGCAGAAAAGGACCGGGGGGTCTCAGTGGACAGCAAACTGTCCATGAGCCAACAATGCACCCTCACTGCAAAGGTGGCCAACAGCATCCTGGGTTGCATTAGACAGAGCATCATCAGCAGATCCAGGGAGGTGATTCTTCCTCTCTACTCAGCACTGGTGAGGCCACATCTGAAGTGCTGTGTCTAGTTCTGGGCTCCCCAGTACAAGAGAAACATGGTCATACTGGAGAGAGTGTTCTGAGAAGGGCCACAATGATAACGAAGGAACTAGAAGATCTTTCAGATGAGGAGAGATTGAGGGAGCTGGCACTCTTTAGCCTAGAGAAGAGAAGGCTCAGAGAGGATCTCACCAATGTGTACAAATATCTGAAGGGAGGGTGTAAAGAAGATGGAGCCAGGTTCTTTTCAGTTGTGCCCCATGACGGGACTAGAGGCAACGGGCACAAACTGAAACACAATAGGTTCCCTCCGACCATTAGGAAACACTTTTTTACTGTGAAAGTGACTGAGCACTGGCACAGGTTGCCCAGAGAGATTGCGGAGTCTCCACCCTTGGAGATATTCAAAAGCTGTCTGGACATGGTCCTGGGAAACCTGCTCTAGGTGACGCTGCTTGAGCTTGAAGTTGGACTAGATGACCTCCAGAGGGCCCTTCCAACATCAGCCATTCTGTGATTCCGTGATGGAGACATCAGCATGGTTTTAAAACAAGGAAAGAAATAAGGAAGGTGACATTGACAGATACATAGCTGTGCTAATTCCAACAACTATTGCTCACATTTATCTGCCTAAAGATTGTAAAAGAGAAAAATCTTCAGAATTAGACTAAGCCAGTAAACAGAAAAAGTAGGAAGGTTATGAATAACATCATATGAGTAGTTGCATATCATGGAGCAAGGAAATAATGAGAGTAAGAATACAGTCCTGTAATTTTTTCACATCCATACTTCATCCTACAGTATTTTCAAGCTATTTTTATTACTACTGTTTTAAATTAACAAAATAATGAATTTAACACAGAAAAGTGCACTAACAAATACTTTCTCAATTCAACTACTTACTATGTTGACAAAGAATAAGCAAAGATATACTGTACTTTGGCAAAAAACTTGATTTCTTGTTCATATGGGAAGTGCTCTCCTTTGCCTCTGCTGCCACCATCTGCAGAAAGAAGAAAATTAAGCTCCCTGTCATATATCCTAATTACAGTCTACTCTGCATTTTACTTAGAAAGTGTACACTATAAACAAATAATACTGGTCATCTTTAGATGTAGATTTAAGATACCACAAACAGTATACACACTAGTTAAAGTGGCATTTTATAACTACCTCATGAGAAGAAAAGTTATAGCAAATAAAATGTGTAAAGACTAATTGTCCAAATCTTCATAAAAGTGTAGACATCTCATAGTCCAAAGAGATATGGATATTTTTGTGAGATGAAAATCTGGTCCTATGTTTGTATTTTTCTAGTAATAGGTGACAATTTGGAAGCCTGAACTCACATTCTGATGAACACCTTTCTCCAGTTGTTCCCAGGAGAAACAGAATTACCAAATTTTTACTACGTATTTGTGGACTTTGTCTGAAGAACAAAATTAAGGGTTAGAACTACCCAACTGAAATTAAAATTGCTTCACTTACCCCGTTACTATAAAAATCAAATACTCTTTACAGACATAATCTGGTACAGCTCCCAGACTATTTATTGTTTATTTACTATCTTCTTTTTACTAATCCATTGAAGGACATGAATGGCATTTGCTCCACCAGTGTTTCTAGTGTTTCAGTATTTATTATCATTCTTGCAGTTATGCCAAATCTATATAATTAAGTAGAATGAAGCCATGACAATCAGGCATTAGCAGCAGAATTAACTCAATGAGTTACCAAGGCCAGACTTTTGCTACTGTAAGTAACCATGGCATATAATAATTCATAAATTTGATAATTTCCACTTTAAAACTAGATAGGTTTTTGGATGAGCATTGATTTATTCCATCTCCCTGCTGTTCCTGCCATTAATACTGTCAATTACAGCATCTACGCCTAGACATGAGGCACAGTCTATGTTATGTGGCATTACAACTCCCATGGTCACACAGAGGCTGCATCTGGCCAGGTTTTTTGGCTTTTACTGTTCATGTAAGAAGCTGACTTGGGTCACCAAACTTTCATTTTTTTTTATCTTTAAGAAAAGCAGATCAAGTTAAATCCTGTCCTTCATAGCATAAGTTGACGAAACATATGTTGGGTGTTTGTGAAAGAACATTCCCATTGTGGGAGTTTGTTAAAGAGGTTTCTCTACTCAACTTCCTCCTCCAGAGAAAATTTCAGAATGGTGCAAATGACTGGTTTAATTTGCTCTGTGAAAAAGGGATTACATATAAATATTAATGTGCACATGTGAGAGATTATCAATTTGTGCACAAATCCAAGGACTCAGCTAGTTTTCTTTTTCAAAGAATGAAAGTCATTATAAATTTTGCCTGAAAACTTTTCATCTTCTGCATGAATGTGGGAAACTGGAATGAATATGGGAAACTGGAATGAATATGTGAACTACATGTCTTTCCAAAATTCATCATCTTCATCAACTATAGGAAACTAGAGGGAAAATTCCTAGTCCAAGAATGTGTCATTTTTTTGAAATGTTCTAGTTGTTTTTATAATATCAAACATCTTAGTTAATAATTCTTAGAAAATGCACAAGGAGTACTATACCAAACTCCAGAATGTACTGATGGGCTTCATCCACATATCTTATAAGTTGCTGAAGGAAACTGTAGGCAAAGCGTTTCTCAATGGAAGGTGTGTCTAATTCCAGGTCCTTAAGTCCTCTGCAAAAAGAAGCAAGTCAATTTTCACACATGCAGAAGAACTCAAAGCAGTCTTACCTCTCCATGTAGTCTGACGACATTTTCTCAGTAATGATTAACTGCTTATTAACATAAGAATTGTTCTGTGTTTGAAGTAAACAGTACTCTTACGCTTATTTAGGTTTGAGCAATTTGTTAAGATGCAACTCAGATTTCCCAAGTACAAGGTTACAGAAAAATGAGATCAGTCAATCAGATTAATCCAGTAATTTCTTTCCCTTACTTGTAAGGCATTACAAGAAAAGACAAAAAGGGGTATAAAAGGGGCCAGTCACATGTAAACCGTGGCCTGTCAATACTGTTGTCTGACTGAGCCCTGCACCTCATCACTAGAGTCTGTCCTATCTTCCTATTAAATCCTTTAACTATCTCTCCGTGTAATCTCACTCACCATCCCTCGTGTATGTGTGTGCTGCAAGGAGTAAGTGCCAGCTACTGGCAAACCAGTGTGAGTGGATACTGGGCCAACAACTGGAGTCAGATTTGGGGGTTAGGTGCCCCCAGGCCTGTGGTGCCAGCAACAGGAGTGAATGAGGGTCTCAGCATCAGTAGTTGGAGAGGCCATAGCTTTTGGGAACGTCTCTACGGGTCCTACAGACTTTGAGCTCAGAGTCCCAGCTACTGCAGGGGACTGGCATGAGTGGATTTGGTGCTAGCAATTGGAGTCAGACAGTGGCGGGGGTAAGGCATCCCTGGTCTGTGGTGTCTGCAACTGGAGCAAGTGGGAGTCCCAGTTGCCAGTCACTGGAGTGGGAATGCTGTGTGTGCCAAAAAACAGCTAATGTGAGGGGCAATGTCAGTAAGGCGAGTGAGGGGCTCAGCGCCAGCAGCTGGAACGGGACCATGGATCACAGGCCATGTGCCTGAGTGCCATGTGATTGGCATGGGGCAAGTGTTTGTAACTTCCCTAAACCCCGACTGCATGAGGGTGTAGTAGGCTAAAATGGGCACTGTCAAATAAAAGAGTGGAAAGAAATGTGTGCAAGGCATACGTGGCAGAAAGTCAAGTGGTAAGCAGACCAAAGAAAAACATGGATCAGATGCTTGTTTGTTTAGACAGCATAGTGATCACAGGAGCAGCAGGTACAATGAGTTTAACTTGATAGAAAGACCTGCATTCAACTAGCGCAGGAGGATGCAGATGTGGCAGGAACTATTTACTAGATGATGGGTGTGTCCAAGTTAACGATTATCTTACCATCCCTCTTAGCCTTACACTCCTGCAAAAACCAAAAGCCACTTTTCACTTGTGTTTAAGTTAAACAAAAATAAAAAGGATTAGTCAAAAAGGAACGTGTAACCTTGAATGCAGCTGAGGAGTCTTTTGTCATTTTGACAGTGGATGAGAAAAGAAACCTTTGCTCACTGACATCCTTCTTTGTACATCCTACTCCATTGAAGGGAAGTGAATTGAATTATTCCAGTTACCCTGAAAGATTTTACCTAGAATTATTAGATTAGCTGTGGGACTCTCTAAACAGGCTGAATTTCATATGTGAAATAAAAGAAAGGAAGTAGGCAGATTTTAAGTAGATGTGCTAGGCTAATTAATTCGCAATGATTACTTAAATCCATCTCTGTGACTGTTTCATTCACTTACTAATGTTCAAGTCATACAAATCTCAGATATGCTTTCAGCCTTTCCTAGTGACTCACATTTCCTAAGCCACGCTCATGAGGCAGAGAAGCCTCCAATTTAATTACAATTTTATTCACACTGCATTTTGTAGGTAAACATGTCATATTAAAACCAAAAGGAATTATGCATGTTATTCTGCAGAGAACAGCATGTATACATGCTGAATTATGAATGTTCTGTTGATTACTACATTTATTCACTATTATTACATTTACACTGTGGATTGTTTAAAAAAAACTTTTAAAAAACATTTTTCACTTTTAAAACATTTTAATAACTCTACAAATTAACTCAGTTGAAAGAAATGAGTAGTAGATTTTAGAAATAAAACTGTCTTATGAAAGCAATTGCCTAGAAATTCCTATAGAGACGTGCATGTGCCTGACCTGTAATGAAGACTTAATAATTCTATCTAGAAAATTAACAAGTTTATTAACAGTTGGATGTATGGAGACACACCAGAAAGAAAAAGCATGCTGCAATGTTGAGAGGAGAGGCAGAAGACACGCAGAGATTCTGGAGGACTCTGCTTGTGCCTTCCAAAAACCTGCTGCTAACTCTGTAATCCATTTCTTCCTTACAATGTTCTATATGAAGGAGCTCATCCTTATTCCCAGGTACTGAAACCTAAAAATGACCATAGACTTTTCTTTTAATTAAAAAAAAAAAAAAAAAAAAGGCTATTGAGGAGTATTAGAAACCTTCTGTGACACTAATACTGAACAGAGAATTACCTGGAGACAACATATCCATTAATCTGTAGAAATTTCAGAATATCCTGTGCTTTTTCTCTGTCCTTGGCTTTTTCTTTGGCTGTGAGTGTATCATAAGGAACAAGAAGAGGATGGTTGCCTCCTCCTACTATGGAACATCAAGAAAATTAAAAAGCAGTTAAAGAGTTATCTGTTGACATGGTAAGTCCTGGTGTGTAAAACCACTGTCATAATAATACATAGCACATTACAGTAAAATCTAGTCTGAAATAACAACAATGACTTTGCTGTTTCTCTACACAAACCTAAAAAATATTCAGATAGAAACTTTAGACGTGGCTGCAAACATAGTTCTAACACAATCAATTGCTGCAAGTACCAGGTAAATATGTTGAACCTACTGCAAAAATTCTTAAAGAAGTGAAAAGTGTTTAACAGTTACAAACATGTATTATAATTACAACTTCATTTAATGAAACTGAAAATATTTCAATAAATAACTTATCATTTCATAAGAAAACCAAGATATAAACAAATATATAAACAAATATATAAACAACGGACAACAGAGTCCTGCTTTTAAACATTCTGATGACAGCAAAAAGGGTTCATGAAGTTTAGCAAGATATACGTATATCTAAAAATATATGAAAGTGATACAGTTCTCCTTTACAGTAATAAACTAAAGACAGAAAATTAGAGTACATTATTCAAATGTGGTCAGACAACTGTCCAATCTGACCAAAAGAATGCTGCCAAAACAGAGAGGTAAACAGAATAACCTGCATTTGTATTGCTTACAAATACCTGATGTATTGATACCTCTCTGAATGTAGATAGTTAATTTGGCAGGAAAATAAAGTTGCTACTATTAATATAAATATTTGCATAAAAAGCAACATTCTTAGGGTTTCACCTTCTAAAATCATCATCATATAGCAGAACACAATAAATTCCTATGATAATTGCTACGAAACTCCAGGAAATTTTAAGGGTAATGATCACACTTAGAAAAAATACTACAGCAAGCCTCTAGTAATAATATTTTTAAAAAGGAACAAATTCCTTCTAAAAAATATTGGAGATATATCCTTAGGTGATTTTGTAAGCCACATATTCTAAAATTTTCCATTAGTCCTGCCTGAATCATTTAAGTACATGCAAAATGGTAACCTAGTGGGCAAGTCTGATGGGCTTTTTTTTGTTTGGTTTGGGTTTTTTTAGGAAGTACAGGCTTTAACATTGGGATGATTGGGTTTTATTCTATTATCACAAATGTGATCTAATTCCACCTTATTACAGCTGACGACATGCAAAAATGCATACCGTAATCCATACTAAGCTATGGAAGTCATTAAGACTATAATAGATCATTCAATTATAATCAATACACACAAAGTGTTCAATGAAGGGGAATGACACTTGCAATTTTCAGGTGGCTAACATACTTGTGTATGTGAAAAGCCTTAAATGAAAAATAGGAATATTCTGTTTCTGAAGGCCGCATTACTGTTCTGTTCTTTACGCATGTATAAAAAAAAAATTCAAAATTAGCATATGTATATACTGGAGGAAAAATCCCACACTCTTGAGGGCCAGGTTTTGCTCAGCTGACAAAAACATCTACTTTTCACACGAAGAAACTCTCCATCAGAAGACTCTCCTTCATTCACTATAGCTGCCTCTAGCCTTCTCAGTACTATGTTCCTTTGCACAACACTACAAATACTATACAGTGTTCTTATTGAAGTGCTGCTCAGAGGCAAAAATCTGCTTTCAAAGCTGCCAAATATAGTAGATCTATTTAAATAGCTAGTCTTCCTGTAGCCTATGATTTCCCAGACTTAGCCCATCCTGTGGCTACTTATCCTGAAGAAAGTTTTTTAAATAGGCTATAAAAATCAAAATAAAAGTTGTATTAAGGGGAAATACAACTAAAGGCATGGAAATTCATAGTGATTTATTCAAGGCACTTCCAGGTGGCCCTTTACTTTTTCATAACTACTGTACCTTTGCTGGAAGCTTACAACTAATAAAAAAAGCAAGCATACAATTAAAAAAAAAAAACGGACAAGTTTGGTTCATATAGTTAGACTCAACACCTTCAGATAAGACAAAACCCTAGCTTCGGTCATTTGAAAATGAGAACTTGCTGTTTTTCCAAATATTGTTTCCTCCATGTGTAAATATAATGTTATCTGCAGAAAAAAATTTAGCTTTAAGACAAATAAAGAAATTATTTTAACACAGAGGAAAAACAGTAAGTTACACAATACATAACAAAATTTGTCATTTAGGTAAGCAGAGATCATGGAGTACATGCAATTTTTATACGGAATCAAGAATCTGCTCTATGTTTATCCACTTGTCAATTCAATACATGATATGTGCAGTTCTTAGTAAACACCCTTTTAGATCTGCAATAAAAGAAGTAATTCAAATGAAATCAGAGCCCACTGGGCACTAGTCTGAAAAATTAATGCTAGAGGGAAAATGTAGCTTAAACTTATTTACAAGCTTTGACTTCTCTTCCTTTGATATATTTGAATTAGTAAACTACTTCAACAGGAACTGTTACACTCAGTACTATAAAAACTTCCAGGCACTAATAATCACAAAAATGTTTGATTAAGAATAGATACTTTGTTGTTTCTTCTTTGTCAATTTAAATTTGCTGTTCCTTTTTTTTTTTCAGTCTGTTTTCTCAAATACATGAGCTAAGCTAATCATAGAGAACTTAAAATACTGTAAATACCTAAAGTTAATATTACCTTTTGCTTCAAGCTCCATTTTCTTTTTCTTTGCCCATATGTTATGGTAGTTTTCGGCCATCATCTCAGCCATAGCCTTAGGAAAATGGAGAGCTTAGTGATACAGGTTGCAATGGTTAACCCCCAAGAAGGACAATTATCTGGTTGATATTAAATAACAAGTTTTGTTCTCTGGGAGGTTCAATACAATTACACTAGAATGGTCCACCGAAAGCAAGAATTTTTGTTGAAAAATTAGTTTATGGAATTTGGGTAGGATGGGTATACGTTTAGGAATTAGGAACCTGGTGCTGAAGAGAAAGCTGTTAAGATGAAAAAGGAGGAACCACATAGAAGAGTATAGTCTGGAAAGAGTATTGGGGTGTTAATCGGGGACTTGATTCTTTAAACAATGCCAGCAAGAACCCCCTGAAGGCCCTGGTAAGGGAAACAAAGAACAGCAAGCCGGAGGACTGAATCAAGATTGTTCCTGCTGGCTGCAGCAGACTGACTATAAACCCATGGATATAGCCTGGTCAAGGTGGATACTCATTTGTGTGAGTTAAAAGCACCAACCATTTTACCAGGGACTCCATAGATGTAGCCATAGCTTTTTATTCAGCATGGAATTCTCCTCCAGGATGCACAAAAGGTAAGTAAATGCCTCCTATAAAACAAACTCTTCCAGACTGGTAAACTAGAAGCTAGACCCCAAACTAAGCAAAACACAGACAAGCCCTCCAGTCTCTAACTAGTAGGAACTACTATTTCAACTGAAACAACTTTTTAAATCCATCTCTCCTGTCCTCCTGATTGTACACCATCTAGTTGTACGCAGTGGTGGAATTTTCTGTAGAATTTTCACTTTTCACTTCTTTCATGGACCTACAGAAACATTCTTCTCATCTTCAATAAGGGTTTTGAGTAACCAGTATTTCTGAATATCAACTTCTTTATTTGGGAGAATACTTATGAATTCAGACAACAACTTGAAAACTTTCAGCCGTATCTTGTTTATCTATAGGACAATTTGTTTCATAAACTTTTTTCCAGTGGATAATTTATTACACATATCTCTCCTGTATGGTAGATGCCTTCTGTCATGCACACTCTGGTCCTGGTGTTTTGATAATCCAGATTAGGACCTTGGAAGAATGTAGCGTAGTCTGGGTTTTCTTCCCTTGGAAAGCAGGGTGCTATCAAGATGGTCTCAGAGCAAGACCTAGCTACTTAGGGAGTCAGGATGTGACCAGGTGACCACTTAAGACCAAAATGAGAAGTATTTCCCAGACTTACGATTTTAGACATGGCCATGATCCCTGTTAGCACAGTATACGCACAGGATGATGTAAACATTAAACAGCACCAATTCTCATGTACTAGTTTAAAAACAAACAAACAAACAACTTTGTTCAAAACAACTAACTTTTCCCAGCAATTTAAAACAAGGTTGAAGAATCTAACCCCGAAGATACTAAATATTAAAAAAAAGTTCAAAATTACATATACAGTTCATTTTTAAAACTCAAATCTCATTAATACCTAACATGTTTGGATATTTCCTGAATCACAGTATCAAGACAATTAATACCTGAAATTACATTTTAATTAAACTTGCTTAGCTTTTAAATAACAGATTTTGAAGCTGGTTTCAAAGAATACCTCTCTTCATAATTAAGGACAAATTAATCATAAATCCAACCAGCTCTGCTTTATAGCTGAGGGCTACAAAGAAAATAAAATTAATGACAAATGTTAGAGGCTATAGCATAAAAGAGTAAACAAGGGAGTAATACAAGTTCTAATGCCATTTTTTTTGTGGTTTGTGACAGAATGGTTACTTTTCTCTGGGTTTGGTTTACTGCATTATAATACTATGATGATATTCACATCAAGAGTTATTTCATGAGCATTAAACAAATTCTGCACAGTCTTTTGACTCCGCTGAGTCTATACAAATGTTAAATGAGGTAATTATAATGAAGCTGTTTCATCAGTTTGAGATAAGAGTGTAATGACAGAGGTAGTGTTATTCAATTATCAATTTTATTAACTCTTTGGAATGATCAGCAATCTACTGAATGTTTTAACTCAAGTATGATAGCTAATTGGCAGCAAATTCTTATTACTGTGAAGCTAGTCATCAAGCTACAATGGTTAGAAATTTAAAACTGGAAACTACAAGATAAGAATCAAGGAGGGGAAATCCAGTGTGAGACTTTGATCAGAGACACAGTATAGTATATACTGTACAGTTAACCAATTACTTTACTACTGCTGCTTGTTTCACTGCACTATGAAAGAGCTCAGTATGGGCAAACTTAACCCTGTGTTTCACGAGTTTTTTGTAGCCAGCTTTGAACGCCATGTTGCCATGTAGACTGGTACAAACACTCATGCTAACTAATTTAAAACTATCTATCATCTAGTGTATGTCTACATAATATTGTCACCATACTCACAGTAAATTAGTAGACTGTAAACACTACCACCATACTCCATCAAACACCATGAAAAAGACAGAAACATCATTTGTTTATTGACTGAAACATATTGTTCCAAATAACAGCAATCTACTGGCAGACCTGTCAAAATCCTACCCCAACTTCTTCATTCTCTATTCTCATAATATTTGTTGTAACAATGGTTCCTGATTCTTATTTCTTCTGTTTAGAAAAAACAGCAATGACAAAATGTTTTGGGAAGATGGTAGAGAAATGAATGATAAACAGAAAAAAGCTGATGCCGCAAGCTCTTCTAAACAGGATTCTCTTCAAAATGACAGATGTTCGCAAAGAGAACTGGGAAAATCAATCCAGGACTAAAATGAACTTTGAAGCTTTTCAGCGTGAACCATGTCTTTTAAAGCAACAGAGGATCAAAGAGCAATGATGAAAAAGACCAAAAAAAAACCCTCCAAACCAATATCAAAGCATATCAAAGTAAGTAACATAAGGCACCAAATATGTTTAAAATAAACTAGCAGAAAAGAAAAAATTAAATTATAAAAAAAAAGGGTAGGCATATTAAGTGTTTCTGACTTACATGTAAGTCTCTGGAGAGGGTGACATTGCTCATGTCAATTGCTCGAGGAGTGTAACCATGGGCTGTATCTACAGAGATCTGAATGACAAATGTGCAAAACAGTAGAGTTATATAAGCATTTGATATGAAGAAGTTAACATTAACAAGATAGTGAAAGTAATGAAAGAAAAAGTCACTTGTATATTTCTAGAGAGCGAAAGGATCCCATGTAGCCCAACTGAAAATACATCAAGGGTGATAAACTTAAGTGAGATTTAGGCAAAGGTCTACATATTTTGATCCCAAAGACAGGCAGCCATCAGACACAAAGTCCCCTCATTCAAATGCAAATTTCACTCGAACTCGTTTAAGATTTGACCTCATTGTGGATAATGCTGTACTAAAGTTATGATTAAATCTCTGCATTTTCTAGAGATTTTTTTTCTTGGCAGAAGAAATCTCAAGAAAATCTAGTTTAAGGTGAATTCAGGCAAAAATCAAACTCTGAATTTGGCTTTTCAACGTTATTTCCACATGTAGGAATAGACTCTACTAAATACATATCTTTTTCTTTCTGTCCCTCCTCCCCACTCAGAAAATATCACCATTTTGTCATTCTTTCTTTCTACTGCATAAATTTGTCACAGATTTGCTTGTTACATTGATACAAATGTTCAAAGAAGGATAAACAATGACGGAGATTCCCTGGATGGCAAGCCACTGATGCAAGAAATGTGCCTAGACAAGGGGCATTGCTGGGATTTCCTCTATGGATTCTGCAGTAACAGATACATGTCCCCCACAGGTACATCTTCCTTTAGAAAGAACGGTGTTCAGAATTTTGTTCCTATGTCTGATATTATTTTCATATGCATATATATGAGCATGTACAAGGCCTTGAAGTTCAAAGGCTTCCTTTCAAAAGGCAAGTATTTTTAATAGAGAGTAACAGAAAGGACATACAAGCAGCACACAGTAAATAAATATTGATAAAGTATTGTTTTCTAAAGAAAACAATGCAAGCATGTTACATTAACATGAAGATACTGATTAAATATACTTAAAATTTCTCAGCTGAATACAGGAAAATGCTATTTCGTGTGTGTGTGTGTGATGACAGCACAAGACATTTTAAACACAGGATGAGTATTAATATGATAGTGTGCTCTGAACACAGAAATATTCAGAAACTCTTCTAGAAAAGTTATGTAATTTCATTATAGTAAGGGAAGACTGTAACTTAGCTACAAAACCTGTTTTCATATGTTGATATAATTTGAATCTCAACTGTAAAGCTATTCATTCTAATGAGCTCCTTATGCTTAAAGTATATATGAATATCTCTGTCAGTACAGTCTTTGGGGCTGGTATTGTAAACACCCGAAAGTCGGGAAATTTGGAAGTCAAGAATTTTGGAAGGCAATTACAGTGTGCAAACTATAATGCGTCATTTAGCCCAAGTGCTAAATCATATCACTTGATATACACTTTCTAGTGTCTATAGAGAGTGGAGAGGCAGGTTCAACTGCTCATTTTTCACAGGCATATCACCATTCACATACACAAATAGTGCAGAGCTGAGTGGAGAGAGAGGGAAAGATTTTTCCCCTCCATTTTATTTCCCCATTGGTTTGGCTCAATGCGTGTCTGTGTGAATGAGAGAGAAAGAGATTTTCTCCCCTCCCCAGTTTAACTGCAAAGTATGCCAAGCTCTAAGAGAATATAGTGCCATTTTATCTTCACAGTATTTTGATTTAAGAAGGCTATTCTAAAGGAAAAAACCCTATCTTTAACATTTTCAGAAATTTGGCTGTCTATAGATGTAAATGTTATGCTGCATTAACATTGATGTTTTGTATTAATTTTCCTCTAAAAAAAAAAAATTATATATGTACCTTTATTTATTTCTTCACATGCTTAAAGGCATCCATAGCCATCAAATTCCAAAAAAATAGCAGACTGAAATCATATTAATACTCACTATGAATGCGTAATCACCTATTGATGTAAATAATTCCCCTAAATAATGTAGGTAACTTTAAATCAAGTGAAGAAATACATTCCTATTTCAATTTTGTTCAGTTTTTTTTAAAATGTTTTTTAACATATTACTTTGGAACAGGTAAAGAGAGTTCCAGCTTCAGTCAATAGAAATCCAAACCAATCTTCAGAGTTGTACAATTGCTTGCGAAAAATGCTTTCACATGTTTTTATGCTATGGCTTTATCATTTGTAAAATCAACGATTGGAGAGCAGATTTTGCATGCTTTTTTTTAAAATAAGTTTTTAATAAAATGGCTCACTTGACTGGTTTGAGATATGCGACGCGTCCGATTATACAGTGCCATGGAATCTCCCTCCCGTGTTCTTTCAATTCGCCATCCCCATGCCAGCATAGTTTTTAGTGATTCTTTGATTGGCCATCGATAAATTTCTTTCTCCTGGAAGAATGCACATGCAATAATTGCCTTGTTTATTATGTAGCTGTACAGAGCAAAAAGTAACTATTGGGCTTTTGCCTGGTTATACTGAGATGTAAAGAAATGTACTGAAATCAGCCCTTATGGCCCAGGGACACTGCAAAGAAGCAAGTAAATCATGTAAGATATTAAAAAGTTTAGTTATCATTTCAGAGGTGGGCAGAATTCTGGCCCTGCAGGAAGCTGATGATCACAGGGATAACCGTGTCAATGGCATGCTCAGATATGAGCAGTAATTATCAGGAGTAATGCAGTGTTTCGTTTGCTACATGAAACAAAAAGACATAGTCATAGAATCATAAAAAATGTCTATGTCGGAATGGACTTCTGGACATCATCTGGCTCAACCTTCTGTTGAGGTCAGATAAGCTAACCTAATTGGGCTATCAACGGTTATCAAGATTAGGTTATCTAGGGCTTGACATGTCATGCCTTGAATATTTGCAGTGCAGGTGATTTCACCACTTCTCTGGACAACCTGTTCCAATGTTTAAGTTGTCAAGATGAGAAGGATTTCCAGAAAGCATTTCTGCTGAAGCAACTTACACCCATTGCCTTTTGTCCTGTCACTGTGTGTCCTTGTGAAGAGAATACATCCACCTTCTCTATAATCAGCATTTAGGTACTGGGAAACCGAGATTATATCCCCAACAGTTTTCTCTTCTTGAAGCTGAACAAACTCAGTTCCTTCAGCCTTGCTTCATTTATCAAGTTCTCCAGCCTTCTAATCATCTTTGGGGACCTCTGCTGGAGACCAGACAAAGCCTAAACCTAAATCTTCACTAAGCAAGCAGGCATTCCTTTATGACCTTACTGTAAAAATATACTGGCAATATGACACTTCAGTTTCACCCTAAGTTATGCCATGTAAATTCAGCCATGAGAGAAAATAGGTTGAGTGGCCTATTTATTGTACAATAAAACCCTTCTATCTCTTTTTGAGATTTTGAGGAAGGCAACAATCACACATTAACTGACGTACTCTAAATAAATTTTTAAAAAGTGATGTAAACACAAGGTGGTATTTTCACAGTGAATGAAGCAATCTTTCAATCATCTGGATCAAGAATTAACAAATTCCTTACCTTTTCAGATAGTAACTTATATTGTTTCATTAATGGTTGCACTTTTGCAGATTCAGAATATGTTTCACCATATGTCCATCCATTGGCAAACTGAAAACAGTAATAGTAAGAGAGGAAAAAATTACAAGAAGCAAAAAATTACGAAAAGCAAAAAATTATTGGTACAAAGGAACTGAACAATGCTTCTGCAGAGTTGTTCTCTTAAAATTTCCTTTCTACTAGTTTCTCAACCAACATTTATATTATCTACACAAAATGAAATTAATTATGTAGCATGGAATCTTTTTGAAAATTAATGATTACACAAAGCTAACATTTCAATACATTTTTCTTTTAAATATTTATATAGAGCAGAATACTGTGCTACAGTTGAACTATTTTTAATACTGGACACGCAAACTGCACAAAGGAATAAAAACTCTAAAGAGGTTTTTTGGTTAGAAAATTCAAATTTCAAGTCAATAAAACTCTTAAACAATTAGCTAGCATATTTCCTCAAAAGTCAACAATAAAAATAATGAAATGATGAAACACTATTTTGAAATACTCATGTGCACTTACAGAACTTTCCCCCCAAATGCATTTCAAGAAAATATAGGTTTATTATCTTACCTACGTACCAACTTGTAGCATTATGAAAAATGATAATATTCAGAGTAAAATATTTCAAAGATAAAATGGATTCAAATAAAAATTCTGATTTTGCTTTAACAGGAATATAGATTTTACCTTTTCCATTGACCATTTGTCATGAGAGTGTTCTGCATATTTGTTAATGAAATATTCTAGCTTTTCAGGGATTGTAATGCTGAAAGTGAAGAGAAAAATAGCCATTATTTCACACATGCTAACATGTAAATGCTTTTGTTTTGAAGAAAACTTTCAAATAAGTAATTAGTAGTGCATGCATCCATTCAAAGCATCTTACTGTGCTCTGCTTCCTCACACACAGTTTGCTCCAAGCCCCAGTTAAATCAAGGAAAACATCTGAGTTATTTAATGGGCACTGAATGAGAACCACAGCTGTTGTAGGAATTTTATTTCTTCAACACACGTGTGCAGGGAAAAATCAATAACGATACCAAGCACTCATGCTTTTTGTCACATATTTTTTATTACTAACATTCATTTTCTTAAGATTAAAGAGATGACTATGACCCATAGTTTCAGAAATACGGTGGTAACTTATTGCACATGTCCATTATAAACTAAGTGTGCTAACAGTCCTTTTTGAAACATATAATCTATTTTATATATTCCTATAAATTTTATTATATGCTTGAAGTACTGTAACTTACGACAGCTCAAAAGTTATATGTTCAAGGCTTTATTTTCCAACACTCCAGTGAATACTAAAAATATTAAAATCCTTATTAAAGTTAGGAAAAAACCCAAATAAATACACTAGCCCTTCAACAGGCGTACAAGACAGTGCAAAAGTTAAGGTTTCTTAAGCAGTAAAGGAAAAGCAGCTATCCTTAACTGTCAAACAAGCAAACTGTCAAATAGAATCCTCTTCCAAAAATAATTTATCAAATATCAGTATTTTTATGCAGCTGCATTCCTACAAATGAAAGGGAATAATTGCTTCTTGATCACCTATGAAATAGCAAAATCTTCCCTCCTAAGACAAAGAATTTTGGCAGCAAAAGTGTTACAGTGCCATCTACTGCAAAGTAGAAGAGTCTGGTTTTTAATTTTCAGTCATAGGGTGGGAAAAAGCAGAAATGTAAAACAAAATTATGTCAGAGTAGCAGTTTGCAAGAGCCTAACCACACACAAAGGTCAGAAAATATTCATCCAGCATGGTCATCAGTTTTTTTTATTGTTTGGAAGCATGTATTTCGAGGGGAACTCTACTAATGGTATAATACTTTGAATAATTTCAGAAACGCAATAAATATTGACAAGTACAATAAGGTCATATTATCTATAGCTTCATGTAAGTAGGTCTAGGACTAGTAAGCAATGCGATGCAGGATTTGCATATTAAAAGAATATAGGATAGGTTGGAAGTGACACTGACAAAAATAGTGCTTTCTTTGTCTTGAATCATCACAGAACTGTTGACTCCTGTGGCAATGAGGTGACTGATGACTTAGGTAATGGTAAGTAACATTTTCTGACTTTTTCAAATATATTCTGACTATCTACAGTTTTCCTCTGAAATGACACCAGATAAAGTCATCAGTTAAATGATAGTATAATATTCTTACTAAATTTTGTTAAATCTTCGTATATCTTAAATACATCTTAGACAAATGAATTTTAATGGTCACTGATGTGATTTCTGTATTCCAGTCCAGATTATGGCTTTTACTACCATATTTCAATGTGCATACATATACAAGTATGCTGTAGCAAAGGTATCAATCCACTGATGGCATTCTGTGTTCTGAATGTTAGTACAGACAGAAAGCTCATAAAGACAATTGAAGCAAATGTCTTACAAGTGGCATTTTTCAAGATATAGTGAATAACCACACTACTGTAAGACTATTCTATACAAAGGAGAAAGGGGCGCTGGCTGTAGTCAAAAATCAGGACACAAAAATCCTATTCAGATATGTGTTTTGTCAGACTAATGTGCTTAAAAGAGCATGGTTAGAGCCTGACTGCCTAGAGAGAATGAAGATCTTTCTGTCCAATTCCCCATTATTTATAGTAAAAAGAGATTATATGAATGCATGATCATCATTTTCTGTAGGTACACTGTCATTCACACACACTGGAATTAGTGTCTTGGCACATGTTAATAATGGCAGGGATGATGTAGACTAGTCTATTTTTTCTGCTCCTAAAAACATGCCGGTTTGTTTGCAGCAGACATACAAAGGTAACTGGACAGTTCTATCTTCAGGCTGAAAATGCATTAAAAATGTTCTAGTATGACCAAGAAATTAGTTATGTAGCTGGATATTTATTGCTTTATATGATTTAAAATAAATATATAAATAAAAAATAAAAATATAAAGTTGAGGTCTCCATTTCATCTAGAAGATAAGTGTTCAGAAGAGAATAAAAGCTGTAAGTTCACATCATACCCAACAACAGACTCCATCCCTCTTTTACACATTCATGATAAAAAAACCTAGTTGCAACAAAATAATTCCTTACTTTGACGTATCAACAGGTTGAGGATTAAAGTTCCCATCTGAATCCATTGAAGACTGTTTTTCCATCATATTGACATAATTTGATTCCATATAGTCTGGAGGTAAGGCCCCTGCAACAGCGCTCAAACAAGGCAAAGCCAATTTGAACAGTTCTTGTTCATACTTCTGTGGAACACACAGAGGATAGAAAGTGAGTAGTGAATGGAAGCTATCAACGTCTCTGCTGAAACTGATATAGCTATATGTGAAACCAAGAAGCCGCAGAATGGCTTTCTTACTGAGTGTGAAATTGAATTTTTGTTCTGAAAATAAAGGCAACTGACTGTCCAAAGCATATTATACATTATAGATAAGCTAGGATCAAGTCTTGCTCTTGCTGAAGTAAATGGGAAAAGTATTGACTTCACTGGGAGCAACACTAGGCATTTTTCAGATGTCTGGAAAGAGAACATAGCACAGGAATATGCATAGCATTTCTAAATACCTAGATTTGAAATGAAACTCATGAAATTTTAAGCAGGTTGGTTAAAAATCCTCACAGAATGAACAATAAATAGATACCAAGGTGTATTATTAAGCTTTTGTCCAACAGAGAAGTGATTCAAGGATGATGAAACTACAACTACTAAGCAAAGGACTTTGCTCTTGGTTTAAGGAAGGATACTCTATGCGGTACAAAAGTGCAGCTTTCAGTCACCTGCAGATGCTTGAATTTGCTTTTAGGGCTCTGAAGTGTAGTTGATCTGTACAGATATACCTCAAGATTACTTCATTAGCTATATAATTTTTTTTAATAAGCAGACGACATATACCTACGTTAAAGCAGAAGCCATAAGAGGAAGATTTAAATTTATTAAAGCCTATACTTCTCCCTTTAAAGTGGATAATACAGTGTTGATAAAAGCTAGGTAAAAATGACAGATTAAAGAAAAAAGGTTACACGTTAAGGCTTTTACAGTAGTAGATGCATATTAAAATGAATTACCTTTTGAGACAAAGCATCAAAAATACCCCAGAACAACTTTCTGGATAAATGAAGCTCTTCTTCTGAGGCAGCACCAAAGTTACCCCATCCACCTGGCAAACAATAATACTTCCAGCACCTTTCATAATGATTTGTCAGCAACTAAAACAGAACATATTTTGAGAGCAAATAAAATATAACTGTTGATGTTCTTCCATTCTGGCACTCGACCATTACACAGACACAGCCAGAAAAATTTCTATCTTTTAGCAAGAAGCCATGTTATGTATCTATTCTTTAAATCATTGGTGGATACACACACAGAATGAGCAGTTCTTTCTTTTAACATTAGTGGCATATGCAAAAAGTTTGTGACAGATGATAATTTTCCGCAACACCACAAGATCTCTGACAGCTCAGCTGAAGACAAGAATTCACCTCCATCTGTGTGCTGCTATTCCAAACACAGCTGCTTGGTGGGTAAGATAGTAGAAACATGATTTCACCTAGTTCCCGATTATTATATACATGCCTGAGAGCTATTCAACAATAAATCCCAGTGTGATTCATCTCTTCCGTGAGTTGTAAAACCTGCTATCAGTCTACCCTCCTGCCCTCTATTACAATTGGCAGAGGAGCTTTATCCTATCTCCCTCTCTTTCATTAAATACGTATTTCAGGGATACTTTCTTCTTAAGCGTCTACAAGATTCCAGATTATCAGGGACTCAATTGGTGCAAGGACCTGCTACTGGGTATTTGCCAAACTAAAACATCCCAGATTTTGCGCTTAATGTGTCCTCTATGTCCCTGAGTCACAGACAATAAGAGGAAAAATTAGTTGTACATCTGTCAGGAAAGGCAATCCCAAACAAAAAACTTCTGGCCATAACAAAGTATGAAAACCTAGTCCAACTCAGGGGCAGATTTCCCTAAGGCACAGAATGATCTTTCTAAAAAATATAGCTGGAATTTTAATTCAGAGTTTCTTTTAATAGTTCCTCAGAGAAAAAGAGAATTGTTTCAATATCACTTTGCAAAGCAAGTTGGCAAAATATTATAAGACACGGTCAGTAAAAAGCTGACAGAATTCCCTTTTTTCCAGTCAGAACAAATGCAAAGATGGAAAAATGTGGATATTCATAATGTAAATGTGCAGAAATAAAGACAGGCATTAAAAAAAAAAAAAAGTGTCCTGATGTGTAGAAGTGAAGATTTTGATAACCAAAAATGTAACCTCAAGTTCTGTTATATTTTTCATGGATCAGAAAAAAAACCAATCCATATAATGCATTTGTATATCTTCAGATTTAAATAATCTATTACTATTTAAATTGTCAGATGATTAAAGAAAAAAGGGAGAGAAGAACTTACATACTGTAAAAAGACAGAAGTTTTGTCATTCATGTAGAACCCCAGGGGTCTCAGAAATATGGACTCTAAGAGTCTAAGATGTATTTGAAAATGTTTTTTTCAAAATAAATTCTATTACACAATGGCTAGACTTCAGGTTTGTTTTTGGACAACATGTGAGTGCTAATATATATGTATGTATTTTTAAATCTAGCCAAGGCAGGTTTACTCTTAGAGAAGTCCCTGATGAAGTACTGAATATGATTTAAGAGGAAATAAAAACAAGGCAGCCCTATTCCAGAAAGTTTACACCAAATTATATAGGAAAAGCATCACAGATTTTAATTCACATGCTGCCTAAACTGAGGTAATTTTTAATTGTAGAAACCAGCAAAGGTATTCACAGTAGATAGCACTCTATTCTGATTTAGCCTTCATTATTTCCTCCTCTCTTCCCATTCAAAATTAAATTTTCAGATTCATGATTAACTTGTAGCTGTCTGTTTAGACTACTATAACCTGTTTGCTAGCACAAGCCCAGAAGGAATATGCATGGTACTTTCAAATCAGAAACACATTAATAGATATAAGTAAGAGTCCCTTGTTAATCACTGAAAATCAGTTTACTGTCAGTGAAACCTTTGAAAAGTTCTAGTTCTATCTTCAGATAACGAGTTCACTTTCCTCAGAAACTCCTATTCCTTGCTTACGTGTCAATGGACAAAATCATTTGCCCCTATTAACACCATAATATTCTCCTATCTATATCTATATTCTATATATCTATATTCTCCCAAAGCCTGACTTGCCAAAAGGATCTAATTATTACTTCCTTCCTGTTCATTTCAGCAGTATGGGAAAGTGACTGCAGTCACGACCCTCAGGATCAAAGAACCTGCCTAGATGAACAGATCTCAGGGAGCTGGGGTTGTTCCTTCCTCTGCAAAAAACCATAACCACGCAGGGAGCGCCAAGTTACTATTTGGTTTTTGCAGCACATACAATGTCATAATGCATTAGAAAGGTCCCCTTCAGGGCAGTATACTAAATTATCAACTGCTTTTCTCACACATAGGCACTAAAGAATGTCTGCTCCAGCATCTTCAGTTTGATTGAGCACTTCTTGGGTCACACAACCAAATTATGAAGTCCTCGGCAGGGGAAAGACCATGGAGCAGGTCCTGGCTTTGAGACTAATGATTTAAATTCCTCATCTGAGGTCAGAGACCATAATCTGGCTAGTAGAAGCCCGTGTAATTCTCAGGAGTATTTTGGCAAAGAAATCAGATGTAAAATGCAATTAATCCTGATATGTGGCTTTTAAAGCATAAGGAAATATTAAACAAGAAAAGATTAAATATCTCATTCAAAGCTGTGGTGGGAAAGCATTAAAAAGGACTGCCGAAAACCAGCAGTAGGTAAGGTGGGAAATGATACATTTCTTAGAACTACCAATGAAATCTGAGGAATCTTTAAGGAATGTGTCATCTCAGAAAGGAAAAAACACATTTTTCTTGTGCATTAGGAATCAGAATCAAAAGATATGGAGAAACCTTTGGGGGCTGAAAACAAAATGGAAGATTATTAAAAAACATGTATTGCTTAGATTTCTAAGCACAAACCACAGAAAAAGAGTCCATTTTCCAAGAGCTGGGAAAACCAACACAGAGGGCTCAAGTAAGGGTACATACAGGCTATCAATTGCTATCTTCCTTTGTGCACTGGATTCTGTCCCCTGCCCCCAAGGGTTTTTCTATTCTGTTTCCACATGGGCTTAAAAAAAAAAGAGATAATTAAAGGAGAAGCAAACATTAGACACAGACTTCATAATTCCATATGGATGGATGTAAATTAGACTGAAGTCCTGCCAAAGCAGCAATTTATCTTTAAGAACTATGGTCTTTGATTATTGCAGAGTGGAGATAAGGTAACAAAGAAGATAGACAATATTCTCCATGCAGGTATTTTCTGTTGCATTTTGTTACAAGGAATGTTGTTGAATATTAAAATATACTTTTACCTTGAGAGGCATCTTTGCATGTTCATTTAATAGAGGAACATCAAATACTAATCTTCTCAGCAAATGCTGCATCATGGAAGGTCGCAACTGCCTAAAAGCAGACAAACCATTTCAAAAGGGTGTACCAGCATAGTTTCATGTAAATAATTAATAAATACATTAAAGCAACCTGCCAGTTGACAGACAAGTAAAAAAATTTCCTGGAGTATATGTATATGTCAATATCATCTTATTTATGTCTCCCTATATGCTTGACTTTATGCGATTAAAATTCTTCAAATTCTAAAGTAATAAGATTTTGCTTGTGGCACTAAAAAAACGTGTCCAAAAGAAAGCAAACAAGGGCATACCAAAGAAAACCTTCTGAACAAGCTGCAAATCAAATGCTTTAAAGAAGCAGAGAAAATATCTGATCTACAGACAGAGAAAATGAGGAAAAAAAATACTGAATTTTTATATTGTATATTACGATCACCATGCCCATGAAAAAAGGTTAATTTCTCAATGGCTCTTAAAAATATCCTAGAAACTAATAAGGACGTAAGAGCACTAACTCTTTAGAGGTACTAAACAAGACACACAGTAGTGGGCACCAACTGGAAGAACAGAAGAAATAGGCATAGTACGTATGTTAGAATGGCATGGACATTAAACCTTTCCAGATAAATAGCAAACATTGGTCCATCTTATTGATTCTTATCAAGATAACATATATAAAATGGTTAATGTGATATATTTTATAAAGAAATGCTAGACAGTACTTTTTTACAGTACTATAATATAAATGTCTAATTTCTGAACACACTTCCACATTATGCAAAAAAAATTATGGTGAAATATTCAGAAAAACTCTGGTGATTTGAAAGCCTAAATGTTACTAACTTTAATTAGAAATTGAACTCATAAGTGCCTAGTCAACTTCTGATAATTGAGCCCATAGGCTCATAAAAAAATTGGATAATAATCAACTGGTTTTAAGACTGCAGATACCCAGGCAAAATTTGTCCCATAGGTGTCAATAATGAGGTATGACAATACCAGTCATTGATTAGGACTTCAAATGTAACACAACATAAATAAACGTCTACATAGAACTGTATAATCTACTGATCATCAACCATACTGCCAGTCTGTACAGCTAAAAGTATTTAAATAGCACTTCAGTGTATGCACAATTCCACATTTCTAGAGCTTTGTGTTTTTGCAGTACATCCTCTTAGTTAATCGCCAAGGTTTTAATTTAAAAAACTGGGTAACAGGAAAACAACTGAGGATTGCATATGGGTGATTAATAAAGTTGCAAATTGAATACTGTGTATTTAAAAATATCACAATCATCTGCCAGAAAAAAAAAATCTTAATTATGCTACTGGTGGCATAGTGCTGTGTTCCTGTATTATAAATATCATAGGTTACTTTATCAATTAGCATTCCTGTACAGCCAGGAGTATTTTCTTACCCACAGATAGACAACAAACACTCTTCGATAGAATCTCGCTGAGCTTTGGTAAGAGAGCATCCCTTTGAGAGTCTGTACACAGTATGTAATAAGGAATCGATGAGGGAAGCGTGGTGCTCAGTGCCAGCAAAAAGAGGAGCGCATCTGGTCAACAGAGGCAAGACTGCTGTGCAAAGGTATCGATTCAGAGCCAAAGCCATATCCGTAGCACTTAAAGCAGCCTATGAATTAAACAGGACAGAAATTAGATTTTTCTCAACAACATTGTTACAAATGAAAAGAACTTGTTGTTTGTTTTTCTTTTGTAGTAGTTATAAAGAGGGGAATTTCAAAAACACACAAATGAGGATTTGATACCTACTGGAAGCTGGATGCTTAGCTTCTTTTCCTGCTTCTGAAGTCTCACAGATGCCTTTTGTTTTGTTTTGTTTTTAATGAATGAAAACATAAACACTAAAAGATAGCCATTCAAAAACTAAACAATTTTCAAGACTATATTAAAGAATGTCATAGTTGCTTAACAGAACACTCCAAAATCAGGTAATATCAGTTAAGTCTGCATTTACAAAACTCAGAATGTTTCTGTGTTACGATCAAGTCCAAGTTCCAAGTGAGGAAAAAATCCTCACCTGCTCTTTCTTAAATAACAACATAATTATTTTCAGAAAAATATTGACATAAAAGGTCAAATACGGAAATCAAAGTCCATGTCTTCGCCCTCATATAAGCTCTCTAAATCTGATCTTTCTGGACCAAGCCAGCTAAGAAAAATTAGATGGAAATGAGATTCACAGTAAAAAAGGCAGCAATTCTGAGGAGGAACTAAAACAAAAATTTAGTGATTTCCTAAATAACAATGTAGGTGCCCCTAACAAATGCATGGAGATGAACACTTTCTATATACCTCTGGAAAGAGGCTCTCAGTTATATGCTTCATTGGCAGCTTATCTGATTTTGATTCCATAGCACAAGCTCAGAAAGTCTCCTGGGGAAAGGAGGAGACTTTGCATCTCTTATGGATACGGGTATCAATGGGGGCTCTTACAAAGTGAGCATCATTCTGGAGAATGCTTCTTCACTGTTCTTCAAGTATTCTCAAAGCTCAGCAGCAAAGACAGCTCATCCAGCATTTTGAGAAATGCAAAAACATGAAGAAATAAAAAATGGTTTTTTTGAGGGATGAAAAATGCTGCGTGTTCAGTAAGATAACAGAACCGAAATAACAACAGACTTAAACCCTTACCGTATCTAAAGAAGCAGCAGCACGAAGATCTGGCAGAAAGCCAACTTCAAGAAGGTGTAGAAGAAAATCCTGGTCCTCAATTCCATAGACCCTGTCAAGGAACAAAACCATGGCTGCCTTGTGATCTGGGCAAAACCCCGCAGACATGTCAGGTTCCACCACAGTACCATCTAAAAGGAAGAAATAAGACTTCAATGACAAGGATCATCCTTCACCACCAGACTAGGCAGTCACGCTACTACTTGTCAGAGGTTTTGAGTCTCTGTTAATATCTAACATCTAACCATCTTCCCCATGGTTTTGTTACACAATGGCAACATATTTGTAGTTAACTGAAAAAGAATGCAGAAGGCAAATTCTATCCAGACAGACCTCAAAGTCCATACGTGCTTTTCAGTTCATGCTTTGTGTATTAAGGGATTCTTATCAGTTGATATTCTAATATGATAAGTACCCAAAACATACTAATTCATCTACAGAACTACCTAGTTCTTAGAAGAAGTAGACAGAAAGTAAAAAATACAATTCTACATCAAACACCCCAGGAATGCAGCACTGGTGAGCATATCTGTAACGTATGACAACGAATTAATATTGTGCTGGAAAGTCCTCTGTATCTGAAAACTTCTGAAATATCTGAAAGGAATTCATTGAAATATTTTTAAATTTTGATACCTTCATTTTCAAAACCAAATAAACAATTCTGTATCTATGAGCTGTGCTCTATGATACCTTGTAGATCTATCACTATTTAGAATATAAATAAATAATGGTGTAACAGAATGATTGATCTTTTTATCTCTTCTACTGCAATCTATTGAGCATTCTTGTGCTGTAAGTCCCTAGCCAATCCATGTTGCAGTTATAATGTTCTCTCTCCAGATACCCAAAAAAGCAGATGTAATTCTTTTCCCTTTTTGTATTGATGCTTACATAGCTCCCACTATTGCAGTCAATTCTATGTAAGCAGAAAACACAAAGAAATGCATTTGCATTTCTTTGCATTGTGACATTTGCATTGTCACACCTGTAACTTCACCATAGTTGCTGAAGAACAACTCTGGTGTCTTAGTCAGGTCTGCTAGAAACAATTGATAGTGTTAGAACAGCAAAAGCTAAGGACTATGTTATCAAGAAGAGAGACTAATTTTAAAAAATATTTTATAAAAATAGAAAGTATGCATTTTTAATTTTTTTTTAAAGTTGTAATAGATTTTTATGATTCAATTTAAATGAATGGGATTTACATCAGTGATTTAAGTGTACACAGAATTATTGCCTATAGTATGCAGAAAAATTTTTGAAACATGTTTGAAATACACATGATTTCTCTTCTAATTCACATAATAAATAGCTTAATTTCTGTAACATTTTTAAATACTGAGAGAAGTATGAGTATCAATATGTCATTAAATTACAAAACATAAGAATGGGATGGGAGAAAAAAAAGTAGAGTAATCATTGTACCTTTAGCTATGGTTGGCATGTGGAAAGGAATGCTAATTACTCCCACCAAATCTTCCAGTGGAATCAAAGACCGTAGAATTGATCTGATTCTAATGGCTTCCCCTTTACCAGCATGGATTAACTAAGGAAAAGACAAATAAAAAATTAACAAGGTCTTCTTTTTATCTTCTATATGTGTTCATGTTCTGGAAACTTCATGAACCATAGATACACAAGAATGACTGCTCTCAAAATTGCATTATAATTAATAATGTAAATTTCACGCAATCTGTATTTACTTGCTCTATTTTGGATGCAAATGTGCAAAGTCTAGAAATCTAGATGTTTGGTTATTAAATAAGACTAAGCCCATTTTCAGAATGGAATGTTAGGGAAAATAGGTGAACAAAGCATTAAAATGTAGCACATGGGGGGAGGAAAAGGGGAAGAAAGAGCAGATTTTCAGATGAAAAAAGCCAGTTTTTCTGTCCTGGCCAAATAACAACACTTTCAGGTATCCCAGTTGTTTTAGTCTTGTTTTAAAAAAGGCAGCGAGAGAGGGAGAAAACAAGACTTTTTTTTTATTCAAAAAAACCAGATATTCATACACTGACCTTACTATATGGATATCTCTGTCCTTTCTCAAGTTATCGATCTCTGCACAAATCTGATACTGATCTATACTGATCTATATGAATTAGGGCACATTTCAGGGTGAAATGAGAAACTATGCATAACTAAGTAGAATTTCTGTAGAACGGGAAGGTATTCTGAATTGTAAATAACAAATATTTTCAAATAATTTCAAGCTTTTAGGAAATAAGTGGTAAGGGCTTAGGTTTTATAGTGTGTCTAATTCTTTGTATCTAATGCCTGACATCTTACCTTTGAGAAGGTTTGTTAGTGTGAATAAAGATTATGAGATATGTATGTCCAGGGACAATGCTTATTCCCTGTATGTCCAGGGACACATGTCAATGTGTATGTCCAGGGACAATGCTTATTCCTACATTTTAAAAGAATGCCATATAATATTTACTTTTTTATAGGCAATTCAAAAAGTCTGTTTAAATAGGTATATGAAGAGAGTAAAATCATGGTTTAAAAAAAATAAATCACTCTACACGATCACAATGAATAGGGAAATTTGAGGAGTTTGATTGTCATATTCATGACAGAATGCTGTTGAAGACCAACCATACGGAACAGTAATAAGAAAAGCAATGGAATAATTCCTTTAAAAAGAACAGCTTCTGAGTAGTTTACAGAAATTCCTTGCAAATTAGCAGATGAACACATTATGTACATTAAGGTACTATGTAGTCACACCACTGCTTTAATACCCGATAACGTGTTACTGTAAAAAAGCCAAACAGCAAACCACCGAACAATCAGTAAAACAACTATGCCTTTACTTTTCAATGCATGAAGACATAAAACTTACATGCATTTCAGGGGCACAACGTCCTAAGAGATCAATCAAAGCAGCGTAAAAGGTCATGATTGCATTTCCCATGTGAATAGTGTCATCTTCTTGTTCTTCCATTTCACTGTAATTAGTTAAATGTTAAAACAATTAAAAGATGAAAAAAATACAAGTTTTTACATCAGCAATAAAGAAAATCTGCTCATAGCTGTAACAGCTTACACATAGTGGCTTCCTGTTAACTAGTGGACTTCTAGCAGACTAACACAGAATGGAATTTGTCCCTAAAAGATTGTAGTGACATCTGCATTGTTACCATTTATCTATCTCATTTTGCAAAGAACAAACAGAATTCTAAGGAGGATTTAATATTTAGAGAGAGTTACTTAAATTAACAGTGCAGAGGAAGCACTATTTGGCAGAAGACAAATCTCTACCCTCCATAGAATCCAAGGAAGAATCCAGCTGATAATTCACATGTTAAAACAAACAAGTCATTTCACTACTATGATTATAAAACAAATAAACAAAAATGATGGCAATGTAAGCAATTCCACTGCACCTACAGGGTTTTACTAGATCCATTACTTGGGGAAGGTCCATCCCTTGTTGGATCTTCTGATATTTGTATTGCTTCCTCCATGGCAGCAAGTAACCCATTGCCTCCTTCTCCTCTTAGAGCTGGACCAAAACATTCAGGTCGACGGATAAGCAGTCTGACTACAACATTAGCATTCTCCTCCACACTCTCTCCTACCACACAGAACAAATATCAAGATTTAAGATTATATCAAAAAGAGTTCTGAAATATAATCAGAAAAAGGTAGACAAAAGTGCAGAATGTATGCATCAGTAAATACTTTTAACAACAAAACAGTTTAAATATCATGACAAAGTTACACAAATACACAAACATACTCCTCTATTATTGTAATAAAAGCTATGAAATAAAACATGTGATTTAATTCAAATTTAAATAAAGCCAAAGAAGTAACTATGTAATAAAGGATGTTTAAAGCACCACTGAAGCTAGTAGAGACACAGTCAAGTGAGAGAGTTAATGAGGGGACCAATATAGCTGCTAAACACTAAAATTGGACTATCTAAATCTTCACCAAAAGATGGGGGGTTGGCTCTATGTCTAGCATGAGTTTTATCACAAAAAGATTTAGGACTCTGTTCTACTTGTGAGATGTGGGCATTTCAAAGACTAAAGATGGATCTAAAAAATGGGGCATAGGCTCTAGGACCCCATATGACTTGTGAAATGGGCATCTAATTTACTGTGTCTTCCATAATTCTACTCTTCCTGCAAATTGTCCTTTAAATTTACGGTAACTTATCAAATTGGCTTATATTACTATTTTAAATGACAAACTTATTCGAACATTAGAGGAAGTTATAAAATTTATAGGCTTCCACTCTACCATTACAAAAAACAGCAAAACGAAGAAAATCCAAATATCGCTCTCCTTCAACTGGATTCCATCCGATGTCTGGGTAGCCTTTAGAAATCAACAAAGGACAACTCTGCAATCCACATCCAGCCAAGTAGCGAACCACCTAAGAGCAAGGGAAGATGAAAAAGATATTAACTGTGAAAAAGAAGAGAAGTGCAGTTTCAAAGGGAAACATCCTCATACGTTGTCTCAGATATGGTGTCCACATTCTATTATCCCCGACAAAACCATCTCATACTTTGGGCAAATCAGAAGAGCAGCCTCTTTCTTAGTTCACTTTCCCAGCCTTTTCCTACTTCTGCTATGAATTGCAAGACCTTACTTACCTCAATTCCATTTTTCCTCTCTCTAAATCACTGCTTTGCTATCTATATCTCATTTCTCTTGCATTACAAGAGCGTTACAAATTAGTCAATTTTGTAATATTCCCCAACTACACACTATTCATATTTGAAAACTCATCTTCTAATATAACTCACAGGTCTACTCTTTCATTTTAACCTTTCCTTTTCACTTGCCTGTTTTCTTCCTTTCTTTTTAAACACACAGCAGTAACACACTCCCTGTAATTCAGACCTATAGTCTCAGTAGTAGTTTTCAGTTAGCCCTCTCCTTTCTGAATTGTAAGAACTGTAAGCATAGCCTTTAACCAGTTCAGACAGCTTCTTTTTGCTAACCATTTATAAGAACGGTAAGTCTGAAAATGTCCTTTTAAACACACATGGTCCATCTTCTTATTCCAAGAAAGGACCATCTACACTTATATTACTCCTGACAGATGCTTTCCTGCGAAGATTATAGCATCTCCAGAATTGGAAGTCTTCAAGAACAAATTGGACAATGTATTCCACTGTCTTACTTTCCATTAGAAAGTGGTTTTTAATGTCTATCTTGAATTTGTCTTTCCATTATTTAAGCTGCTTTTCTTACCCACTACTGACATAGTAACCATTATTCTATTCCTTCTTGCAGCAGCAATCTACATATTCTACACAATTGTCACATGCTTTCTTGAGTTTTTTATTCTTTAGTCTAATTAATCCCAATTCTTTCAATCTTTTCTGAAGCAGGTTTAAATGTTAGGAAAAAATAAAGATAGATATAGATAGATATGTCTATGAAAATCTGTTATATATTGTAACAAGTTGTCACAAGGCTTCTAGTAACCCCTATTGCATTATGCCACCACTGCATGTCACCATCAAGACAGAAGAACAAAGAAAGATTTTAGCAATGAAGTTTTGTTGGGTATGGATTCCACTATTCCCAAAGTAAGAGCTGCCCTTGAGGCAATTCCTTTTGGTTACACCTGTGTATGTAATAACCATAAACTCCGTTCAACTATCGAGACCACCAGCAGAAAGAACAATCAGATCCTGACAGTCTTCCTCTGAAAGGTACCTAAGACTCTCATATAATTCTTATCATCTTGGATTTTGATTACTCCAGAAAACAGGAACCTTCCCCTCTCTATAGGGGAAAAAAATGCTTGATGAAGAAGCTACCAACCTTCTCCAGGTCAGGCTCCCTTAAAGCTAGTGCAAGTTCATTGTTATCCATCACAGAGGCT
The DNA here is from genome assembly GCF_000690835.1 of Fulmarus glacialis. NCBI lineage: Eukaryota > Metazoa > Chordata > Aves > Procellariiformes > Procellariidae > Fulmarus > Fulmarus glacialis. The sequence continues at coordinate 116,141 of NW_009187807.1, forward strand.
GCTGCAACATCTAAAGGAGTTGATCCTCGCATAGAAGGAGAGGCTGTTAAAATAACATTTAGTTTCAACACCAACTTAATAGAAACCAACAAATTCATAGGAAATACATTAAAAATTTTTTTTAATAAAATACATTTTGTCATTAGTTAGCACATGATTATAAGGATATAATTTATACCACTCAGTTTATAATGAAATCATGCACTCGCATGAAATTTGACATTGATATGAAATCAAAATACAATGTAGATGTTCAAGCTAGAAAAACTTTCCTTACACATTCCTATTCTCATCACATACTTTGTTTTAAAATGTTGTTCTTTCTAATTTTCCTAACTGACACAACTTCGTTTTGAGGAAAAGGTAACGGGGATTTTATATCTAAAACACTGACATTTTATCAAATGTATTGAAACAGAAATATCTCTAAGCTTTAAAATATAAGATTATATGTTATCTATTTCTTTAAAAAATGGCAGTCATTATAGCATTAGAAAAAGCTAAGGTTTTCATATTAACGCTCCAAATGCATTTGATTTGGGCACTTTCTCTCCAAAAAGATTTTTAATTTATGCTTCTGTCCTGTACCTATACATTAATAAGGAATTTGTGATAATTTAAAAAAATTACTATGATGATTCTACATAACTATATATTCACACTTACAAGTACTAAATTAAATAAGAATAAATGTATCATCTCCTTTATAACACTTCAGCTTGGAAAACAAAGTTTTTAGAAACTTTAGAAAATTTTAAGACAATTTCAAGGTTCATTTCTGGGCATCTATACATGCATACCCATGCATACCCATGCATACCCAAGCTCTGTATTTCTCCCACTGCCATAGGCATATACTGAACAATCCACAGAAGAAAGTACAGGGGAGCAAGCTTGAGCAGTGAGAAGTAAGCCGTAATGAAATGCTGCCAACACTTATTTATGATTGTCTTCATCAAAATCTGAATTTTATTCTGTTCCTTAAAATGTGCAACTAAACACTGATTCTCTCTTAATGTCCAAGCACACACAAAAAAGCGTGTACTAAATTACTCCAACTTAATGCTACTGTCAGGGGTCTGTTTGGAGTTAGCAATACAGTTAAGGATATTTTTGCACAGGGTAAAGAAGAAACTTCAAGACAAACAGAGAACACAAACAGAGGGATGCAAAAAACCATAGGTGGTTTTATATTTTTATATATATACATACACATATATAT
>NW_009187808.1:0-42766 GCF_000690835.1 Fulmarus glacialis
GCTCACCACCTGCCGACTGATGCCCAGCCGGTCCCTGAGCGGCAATCGCTGCTCCCCGGCCAACTCTTCCCTGGTTTATATACTGAGCATGATGTCATATGGTATGAAATACCCCTTTGGCCAGTTTGGGTCAGCTGTCCTGGCTATGCTCCCTCCCAGCTTCTTGTGCACCTGGCAGAACATGAGAAGCTGAAAAGTCCTTGACTATGTAAGCACTGCTTAGCAACAACTAAAACATCAGTGTGTTATCAACATTCTTCTCATCCTAAATCCAAAACACAGCACTATACCAGCTACGAGGAAGAAAATTAACTCTATCCCAGCTGAAACCAGGACAAGTTCAAATGTACTTATTACTGTGACAAGCTCTGCCACTTGTGTTGAAGTGTAATAATAAAGAACAAACAAACCTAAAGACCTTGGTGTCTGCCAGAGGTATAGATGCAATACATCAAACATCTACTCATGATAAGACTTTTCTGAAATACTGCTGCATCCATGATAACAATTTGGAGACAAAATATTCCCATTTTCCTCTCAGATAGAAAAGGCTGCACTTTCCCCTCCTCCCTGTCTTAAATATTACAGCCTCATGGCACATCGTTTTCACAGTGCACAGATTATGTCCTGTCTCATTTGTTGCATCTAATCTTCTGAAAAGCTCATGTGATTTTCAGCTTTGTCCTCGCATTTTCTGAAAGTGTCTAATTTTGTCTTGATGGAAATGTAATTTCTTAGTTCACTAATACAACCATTCACTTTAGCCATTCCTTCTCTAATTTTAAAGATTATGTCTTCTTCTGATCTCATTATTATTACACTTGTCATTCAAAATGAGAGGAGGAGGGAAAGAATTGGAATTATGACTCCCTGATGAATTCCATCTGTGCTTATGGAAATTAGGGATGTGATGTTCATTTTGAAGTGTCACCACAGCAAAAATAGAAGTCAATTCAAGAGCAATAAAATACCCAAGTTTGGAATGCTAACACGGTGACAATGAGAGGCATATATTCTTCTTATTATCTACAGGTACTACTATAGCACCTAAGAACCATAGTCACAGCAAAACCACAGAGAAAGAAAAAATAAAAATCCACAAAAAAACCCAAAACAGCATCAGCAGACACTTATTCCTTTTTCTTGTTTCTTTCACACAACTGCATGTAATTTTCACATTAGTTACACCATTTTCAAATTATTATGCATTTTGTAGATCCCATCTGTGCCACAGAATATGATTTTGCACCAAATACAATACAGCTAACTCTCCAAACAATAAGAATTTACACCATAGTAAGTCACATCAAGGCGGACAGTTTTTAACTAGTTCTCAGAGCAAGGGGAATTCAGTAAACCTATCTGTCTTTCCCATGTTTTCTGAGTTGTGAAGTTCAATTCACCTACATAGAAGGTCTTCGCTCTTACCATGGTATTTGAAGACCAAAAGCAAAATCTGTCAATAACCAATCCGTTTGGTATCCTCCAGTGAGGAAAGAGCTTTGATTCCTGCAGTAAATTAATTCACTGAAAGAGAAGGAATTTTAATTTTTTTTAGCTTTCCTATCTTAGGATCTCACTCAGACATGTGCACACACATATACACACATGAAAAAGACAAATTTAGCAACAAAAATTATGGCACATATGTCCCAATAGCTATATGCCTAAAGCCTTTAGCATAGATTTTTTCTAGCCCATTTCTTCTTTAATGGGTATTTCCAAATTGTTAAATATAAAACCTGACTTCAAAAAAAAAAAGAAAAAAAAGTTACTGGAAGTCATCTGCTTAGTACTGTGAGAATTGAGGCCAAGCAAACCAGGAAGAATAGTCACTTTAATCTTCTATTTAGGAAAGCAGAAAGTCAATACTGGATCCCACTTTATGATAATGAGTGTACAAGTCCATGGTTGTAATACTCATAGCAAAACAAGGTTGGGTGGAGCTGCAGAGATCTCTTCTGACCCCAGCTGACAGACAATTACGTTACATGTAGACATGGCAGAGCCGGGCTTTGTTAGCCACCAGTAACACAAAAGGCTCAGCAACACGGACAATGATGGTGGGCAAGACAAACATGGCAGGCTTATGCCATTGCAAGTTCACTGATACTCAAATCAAAGTTACCTTGGAGCATGTCAAGACATATACTGCAAACCCATTTTTGCCTGCTGAAGAAATATGCCTGTGCTCAGATTTTGAAAACCAGGCTCAGCAATCTGAGGAAGTGTTTGGAAGAGGCAGATGTCAGAAAAACAATTTGGAAAAGTAAATGATCATATATATGATATATGGTGTATATATTAAAAATACATTCCCTGTGCTACCAGTATATTAGGATATTGAAGTTGAAAGGATGTTATTTAAGTTGCTTGTTGATTTTCTGCCTTATCTTCAGCACAGACAAAGAAAATAGACTACTCAGTTGCAGTTTTGTTTACAGGCACTTACTTGCATTCAGTGAGACTGCAATCAGTCACTAAGCTATCACACATCTCTCTTTCTCTTGTTTTGGAATGACTTTTCTTTTTCGTTATGTAAATAACTGCAAGGTAGGTATATCAAATAAGTGGCTTTTGTAATCTCACAGGTACATGAGATACAAACTGCACCTCTGTAAACTTCTCAGTCTTCTTACGTTAATGAGGAACACCAGTGTGTTGCATAACACATAAAATACCAACAAAAACCCTATGTTGTTGGACTGGGGAATGAGCACTGCGGGGAGACTTAACTCAAACTGCCTTAATCTATTGGTAATATTTAAAAACAATGTTCTATCCAGTTTGACAGCCTAACCACAGGAAAGGAGCAAACCAAGTTATTTCTCTTCCATACAGAAATTTTCATCTTAAAAAAAAAAAAAAATTAAAAATGCTGTTGTTTGTTTGCATGGCTGTTTCACCATACAGTAACTTTCCTCTGGTTGGAAGTACAAGGCACTACTCCAGAGAAAGACGAAAACCCAAGCATCTGGATCACTACTCTGGCATGCCACAGTGGACAGTTGAAGAACAGCAAGGGAATCAGAAAGCCAGACACAGGTACAGAGACCCAAACCATTCCTTTGGAAATGATGAGGAAAGTACTTAAAGCTGTACTTGACATTTAGCAGTGTTTGAGTGTCGTTGACTGTAATTGATGCATGTGCATATTTAACAAGCACATATTTCAAAGACATTCCTAAATAAGAATATTTTCATCTAATAGGTGTTGTTACAGCCCTGAAGATTGAGGTATATGAATGAAGCAAGGTTTTCAGGGAGAGATAATATCTGATACAACTGAGAAAAATGAGTCTTTTGATATAGAAACCTCCTGTGCTTTGGAAACAACTCTGAAAGATTATCTGCTTTGTCTAACTGTATCAATTGTTTTTATAAGAGATATTATCTCTCTACAAACTATTCTGTAATGGGACTTCAGAGTTTCATTCTATTCTGAAAAGTGACTCTGTACAAAAACATTCATACTCCAGAAATCTCTACCTCATGTGTACACAATCATTTCTTCCACAAGGATGTTTATCCTTCAGGAGCACGTACATACGGAGCTCCTGTTATTGTTTTTCCCCTGATGTGGTTAAAAGAACATTGCACTTTATAAAGAAGATGAGAGTTTAACTGTGTACATTGTACTAAAGATTTAGCAAGGTTCAACAGCAATGCTAGTATTTTTGGGTTATAAAAACATCAATGGGAGCATGAACTGGATTCTACTCCCACTTGTGTACAGAACTGAACGGCTAGCTGCATTTCCACTGAGACAGCAAATTCTACTCTCAAGATTACATTTTATTATTTTTATTTTACCAAATTCACTCTCAGGATGGTATTTTACACAGCAGTAGTGATAATTAGAGAATTCAAATGAAAGAACAAAGTACTGTAAGGCTGCAGGGAAAGTCTTTATATCAGTTTTATATAACCTTCATCTTAATATCATAAATTAATGCAGTTATGCCTTAAACAGTTAAACAACATTGCACATGTGGCTTTTGAGGAGCATTTACACAAAACCTTGTTAAAGTGAAAAAATGTTACTGTGGATACATAATTGAAACAATTACAGTGACACAAGCTCTCACAGAATGTGGATTTTAGTGTAAAAGCCTCTCCTCTTTGAATAGCATATTTCAAAGCTTAGGAGACCATTCAATGAACTTTGGGAAGCTCTTAATCTTTTGGGGTTTTTTTTTCCTTCTTTTTGCCTTTTTTTTCCCTTGAAACATTTGTGGGCGGAGTTTTACAATATACAAATAGTGATATTAATTATTATTGTTCAGTGGAACAGTTTCAATGTGGCTTGTATATATATAAAAATTACAGAAAAATACCCATCCAGTTTAGCTTTAAATAATGTTATTTAAATGATTAACACAGAAATGGACTGATTTACACATATTCAACTTTGATTCCATCAGTTATGTACCTCACATGCACATAAGGACACAGCCAAAAAGAAGTACTTGTAGAACTCCTCATATAATGAAACTAACCCTTGTTTTATCTTAATATTTCTCATTTTATAACCTTTGTTTTCTTGGTATGAATAATCACATGGAGTTTCACCAATTCTGCAGACGATCTGGAATAATGTCTGCCTTCTGATACCTGACTTATTCCCTTCTCCCCTATCAAAATATAAAGTGTGAGTTCAGATAAGATATGATGATGGTATGATATCTAAAGTGCCTATCTAAAATTACTAATCCCAGAGAGCTAGAAACAACATTGTCAACAAAATAACATTGGAAAAGCTGCTCTGGAATTAAAATAATATTAATATAATAAAATAAGTATAAATCCAAACGTGTGTAATAGCACTGTAACTCCATCAGTCATAAATCAGGAAAGCAAATAATGAATGATTTAATGTTGCCACAGGAGACTAAAATCTCAACCAGTAATTAATTATAAGTATACTAGTGACTAGCTCAGAAAACCTGTTGCACATTTATTTTTCCTATATATTGTCAATTGGGCTTTTCGTTTGCAAAACTATGGGACCGAATGAAGCCAGATTCATTGTAAATTTGGACAGAATCCCTTGGGTTTTTTCCAGTTCTACAAAAGGTGAACTGAAGCGTATTCAAAGCTGTACGAGTTGTGTTTTGGTGTTGAAGGCAAACATGGTATTCTTAGCTAAGGCATGCTTCTAGTCTCTACCCTTAAATTTGAGCCCCTGTTGCTGTGCTTATATGGCTAAATAAAAGAGGGCCAGAGATCAATCACTGTCCACAAGGCCAAGTGACTTGTACCAGGTCAAGGCTCATGCTCCCCATTGAAGGTTCATTCTGGAGAGAAAGTTGGTTTCAGGGGACTACAGCAGAGCCAGGGAGGAGCTGACCGTTCAGCAGTGCGGGTAACCGGGAGTGTAGTGCTTGGGTTTGTTTCCTGGCCTTCTCTGCAGATGCTGTCTGAGCCATGGAGTCAAACAGAGAGTGGGTGAAAGGGGAGCTGCCTCCAGTCTTGTAAGCAGCAGCAGCAGAACCATACCCAGCTTCTTAACATTTTTCACCAGACTTCCATTGTTGAACAAACCCAAACAAAACATTCCTGTAAACAGAGGCAATAACCCTAGGTTCCCACTGCTGCCTTCTCCTCCCCTGTATGGTGAGATCAGCCTCCCCTCCACTAAGTGGTACTTCCAACACCAAGATCCTGATTTCTGAATGGCAACTCAATCCACTAGAATACACAGCAAAATTTGGCACTGAAACCCCGCCAGGCACTCAGGAAAAAGCTTAGCAAATGAAATTCTGAATGAAAGGAGAACCCGCTATTTTCTAATGATTCCCTATATTTTGCATGAAAGTGGTTTATACCTAACTCAAGTAGACTGGAGGTGTGCTTTTCATCTCATGGAACTTTAGATATTTCCAATGAGACATTTGTATCCATGCTGTTGACCGAGAATCCCTTTACAGCCACAGACAGTTCTAGCATATGATTCAATCATGCTTAAGTAGCTGTTTACAATAGGAAAAATGCTTATGCTCTTTCTAGAATTAATGGGAAGAAGGATGGTACTTAATTAAGGGGAGAGTCTTCTTTAGAGTTTGCTTTCATCTTTTGTGCAATGAGAAATTTAGGCAATCATCAAATTACCGAATTGTGTAAAGGACCTACAGAGGTTTCCAGCCTAACCTGCTACTCAAAGCAGGTCCAAATAGAGCAGGCTGCTCAGGGTTATGTCTGGCTGAACTTTGAATATACTGAGGCACAGAGATTCCACAGCTTCTCTAGCAACCTGTTACATGATAATACACATGGTAAAAAAAAAAAACAACTCTATATTTAGTTTAAATAATTTCCTGTGTTCCAACATGTGTCCATCACCTCTTTTCCTTCCACTATTCACCTCTGAGAAGAGTCAAGCTCCAGCTTCTCTACACCCTCCTCTAGGTACCTGTGGACAGAATAAAATCTCCCCTTAGTGTTCTCTTAAGGCTGAACAGACTGAGCTCTCTCAGCCTCTCTTCATAACCCTGAAGGCTCAAGCCTCCTGACCTTTTTGGAGTTCCTCCAGCAGAATTACTCCAGTATATTGACTGTTTTTCCTGTGTTGGGAGGCCCACAACTGGGCACAGTACTCCAGATGTGGCCTCACAAATGCTGAATAGAGGGGAAGAATCCATTTCCTTGACCTTTTGACTACACTCTTGCTAATGCAGCCTAGTATGTGGTGGGTCTTCTTTGCTGCAAGGGCAGACAGCTGACTCATGGTCAGCTTGCTGTTCACCAGGACCCCAAACCAAGAAAGCAAGCTAGCTTGTTGATCCCAATGTGTGCTGCTGCATGAGGTCGTTCCATCCCAAATGCAAAATGGAAATGAATCTTCAAACAGATCTAAAAAGCAAACTGTATCTCCCCCCAGAGTTCTGAGGCACATTAAGAGAGACAACTAAGTTAGTTAGACTAGCTCCATCCATGGATGCAATATCTGCCAGAGCCCATTCTGGTATTTCTATAGGCCAGCAGCATTGGTTCCATAGAGCAGTACACAGTCAGGAGCTCAGCATTGAGCATTTTCATTTCACTAGAGCTAATACGGCATGTTGTGGATATCGAATGGGTTTCACTAACAGGAATTCCATGCATATGCTGTGTCCCATGCATGGGCATGGGCATAGGCATGGGCATGGGTACTATGGCATAGTACCCACAGAGTACCCATAGTGCTCTGAAAACATACCTGCTTATACCTGAGACTGTCCCATTATGAAATATTTTGATTCAATATGCAACAATGTCAGTATGCCCAGAATTGTGCTCTTTCAAGCCATGATTCTGCTGACAGCTACAAATGATATTTAACTATGCAGGATAAGGTAGTATGTTCACAAGTGCTTACAGGACCAGTGTAGCAAGCAATGGTTGATAGCAGAGGCTTTGAGAATACAGGCTCAGGATGATAACAGAGGTATCAAGAGCATAAAGCAATACCCAAATGGTCACTGAAAGAGTATGCAGCCTTGTGACCAGGTAGAATCAGTTTTAGAGCATAAGAAAGAGAAGAAGAATGTACACAACATAAGTAAAACATCCTATACAAAGTGAAAATACAAAGTAGGTAGTGGGAAGTGCCCTGGTTTCGGCTGGGATAGGGTTAAATTTCTTCCTAGTGCTGTGTTTTGGATTGAGTATGAGGAGAATGTTGATAACACACTGATGTTTTCAATTGTTGCTAAGTACCCTCCTAGTCCAAGGACAGCTCCCATGCCTACTGACTGAGCTAGGTACACAAGATGGGAGGGAACATCATCAGGACAGCCAGCTCAGCTGGCTAATGGGGTATTCCGTACCATGTGACGTCATGCTCAGTATATGAATGGTAGGCGTGATCCAGGAAGTACCGATTGCTACCTGGTTATCGGTCAGCGCGGGTGGTGAGCAATTGCATTGCACATCACTTATTTTGTATATTTTATCATTATCATTATTATTATTATTCTCCCTTTTCTGTTTTATTAAACTGTCTTTATCTCAACTCACGAGTTTTTCTCACTCTTACCCTTCCGATTCTCTCCCTGTCCCACTGGGTGGGGGAGGAGTGAGTGAGCGGCTGCGTGGTATTTGGCTGCCTGCCAGGTTAAACCACGACAGTAAGATAGAAAAGACTGAACCACGACAGTAAGATAGAAAAGACTGTCATAGGAATTCCTGGGTAAGGATGGTAAACGCTGTTTATTTGCAGCTGGTCCCTCTCCCTCTGGTAGAGAAAGAGCACAGCTTTTAGCTTTGCTGTTCACCGTGTTTTGCTTCTGTGACTGAACAATCACACATGAAGTGTTAGGCTTTGTTTTGCCATGGGGTTAAGCATGTTGGAAATTTAAAGTGTGATTTTTGTTTGTGCTTGTGCTTGTGTCTGCACACATATATTTTCTGCTCCAACCTTCCCATGCAAAAAGGTGGCTGATACCTCAGCATGAGTCAGAGTAAACTCAGACGGCAGGTGTCTGCACACATATAGACTGCAACGTACTGGAATATTCCATAGTGCGTTGCACAGTAGTGCATTGTACTATAACAAATTACCTTAAGAAATCACAATGATTACAGTAGTGAGCTGGTGAAAAGACATCTGTCAATATAGCAATAACATCTTTGCTGCTCTTTCTAACGTTAACAGGGAACCTGAGCAGTCTGTGGTCATGAATTAATTTGTTCTCAATAACCCTTTTAAAAGCAGCTATATTCCAAATATAATCAGATCCATAAAACAGACAGCTGGACAGAGAGATGAAGAGAGTTGAATTTAGATGTTTAGATTTTGGCTGAGGTGATCTACCCTTGTTCCTCCAATCTGTAGTACAAAAAATACTGGTACAATTAAAAAAAAAAAAAAACCCAAAACAAAACAAACAAAAGACTTGGTTCCTAAAATGCATTTGAAGCAAGAATGGAGGTTCAAGAGAATGAATCAAAATCTCAATGTCTTTAGGTAGCTGACATTGGTCATTAGTGCTTATTTTAACTTGGGCAACCCGGGTGGTGGGGTTGTTTTATATTTATGCTATTGGAAAGTCCACAGAAGAGATCACTTCTTGTCTGGGCTCAAGCATCTCTGAAAATGGGGTGTCCCCACGTCTGATTTGTTAGGTGTACACGGAACACTACCAAACACACACTGAAAATATTTGCATGCTACTCAAAAGAATACTAATTGTAGGACCTCTGTACACAAAACCTAGCCCTTATCTAAGGACACTGACCTCAAACATCTCTATTGAAAAAGAGAGCCTTATTTAAACAGAATTTAGAGAAAAATCATAACCCTGGCTTTGCTTTGATTTTCCCTAGTGGAGGACACCCTTCCTTTCTGAATGCAGGAGTTTAGGGCAGCCAGCTTCCCTTTGTTTATATCAGCCATTGTGAATACCATCTTAAATCTCCTTTTAGATATTGCCATAAATCCATTAGACCGCCTTTCTGAAAGAGGAACTAGTAAGAACTTAGCTAACATTTTTATATGTGTAAATCTTGATTTAAAGTTGTTTTCTAGATTTCTGAAATCTTTTTGTTTCCTTGGAACTTTCTTCCTCTCTTCCTCCCATTACTTTTAAATCGTAGTTGTTGTCTGAAGCTTTCCATAGTGCTTATTCATGACTGCACTGGCTTTTAACTTTCCCTTGATATTGAAATGGCTAAATTGTGAGTTTATAATGTATGATTTAGATTTAGATTTTTTCTTTCTTAAATGGAGAGTAAAGCTTAAAGGAGAGCACAGCTGCAGGAAGTATTATTGAAACTCTGAGTACTTTGTCATTTTGAAATCACTCTCCAATTGCCACACATACATATACATAATAAAATCTGATGCTATGCTGTCATATTCATTGTTTGACTGAATTTTTAACATCATTCTCATTACTGATGTCATTAGTGAATAACAGAACCCCAGTAATCTGTAACTAACATGATAAACTCTCCTGAGCAAAATAAATAAAAATAAAGATAACCATCCTAAGAGTAAGAAAGGAAAAGTGATAGGAATAGAGATAGCTAGAAATGTGATCCATGAGGGTAGGAGTGCTACAGGCTGTTATTCATATTTATTATCATTCATGAAGCCCCCACATGCATTAGGCACCTAAGGGTGAGAATGCTTAAGGTATGTGAGATGAAAATAGATTAGCAGAGGGTAGGAATATTTGCAGTGCCTTCCTCATATATTTTAATTTCCTCCTCTCCAACCTATCCTTACAAATAGGTAGATGTTAGTACTGATGTTAGTTTGGAGGGCTCTGTGATGGAAGAGTCAGGATTACCCTCATCCGTTGTTAAGCAACAGTTGTTAAGCAACAGTACATAATAAAGCTGCTCTCCTGCAGGGACGTGGTATACCAGACATACTGTCTGTTATTAAATGGTTTCTTAATATTGGAAGGAGTATCAGGCTTCATTCTGTGTTCTGCAGATTGCTATAATTCTAGTGAATTGGTACACTCGTTATAACAGTGAAGTGCACTGACAGGAGATTCAAGTCCCAAAATTATAGAAAGGTAAAATATGCTATGTAGTAAACAGGTAAGCAATGACTTTGTAGAAGTATATGGTTTTTTGGTTTTGCAGGGTTTTTTAGTCTTTTCCCAACATAAATTAATATTTCATGTTACTTAGATTTGCTAAAATTCCCAACTTTTTAATATATTGGTTGCCTCCCTCCAAATCCAGTTTCTGGTTAGGAGACAAGAAAAATCAAATTAATCATTTTGAAATTCACTTTTTAATAAAAACTGATCTTATCCAAGCAGATGGGAGATAGTATAGCATTTTTTTTAGTCTCCAGTGTCTAATCCTTTTTCTCCCACTCTGGGAATTCTGGCTAATAATAGGCTATTATGGAGAAAATTCAGTAAACACTCTATATCAATTCACACTGCATATAAATAAGCCATTTCAATCCATAAATCAACTTATTATAAATGATTTTGTATGCAGCATGCCGAAATACAGTTCACAGGGAAAATGCACTGCAGGATATTTTAGAACAACCTACTCAATAGTGTTCGGGTTGTTGAAGATTAAAATTAAAACAATAAACTTCGCTGTGGATGTGTCTTCATTACACAGCCCTGGATCATTTACTTTAACAATGTCAACCTGCTCTCACTACCACATTCAATTTAATTAGGAAAGGAAGTAATATGCAAGAGCACACCTCATGGTGTTCCATTACCTTGGAGGAAAGTGCTATCAACTTCCAGAAACAAAAGACAGCCTTGCCCTCTTCTGGCCCTCCTTCCCTCTGTGTTGTGGGAACTATATTCTGGAATGGGGAGAGGGAAACTATGACATGTCAGAAAACCATCTAAAAATGGAGCCTTCAGAAGGGGAGGTGTGTGTGTGGAAATAAAAGTAAAAGGAGCTCAAGCAGCGCTTGGCTCTGCCCCCTTTAGGGTCAGTAAGAATTTGACATCTGTGGGAGTGAAAGTGGGCCTCAGCTCATGTTCTTCTCTTTTCTGACCAAGGGAAGAAAAGAAGATAAGGACCCTTTGTCTCTCAGACTGGCCATGCAGTGGCATTGATGCATGCTGTCTTTTCAACTGCTGGTGGTCTACGATCTACTCAGCAGCAGCTGTAGCAGTCTAGCTCTGGTTCATTTTTTTTGCTATCCAATCAGTTAGAGAAGGGGGTAGATAAATTTCTAAATATTCTGTCAAGTCGACATAGCTTAAAAGAAAAGACCCTCAGTTTCCAAAAATATTTTCTATTATAAATTGTTTCCATTAAGAATAGCAGACTGTCCGTCCTGCAATCATTCCCTCTCTCTCTCTCTGTAGATCAAGAATGGAATCCTTACTCAGCTCATATTTCGTCTTTATTCGTACAACACTTCTGCTGACTCTGAACTGATCAAGGGAGGAAAACCTGAGTCAGGAATTGGCTGCAAATTAGGGAAGATGAGGCAGCTACTTCCTAGTTTAATGGCTAAAAGCACAACAATAAATCTCTATGCTTCCCCATTTAGAGAGCTAATCAGTACATTTACACAGCTGGTGTTAGCTTTGTGTGGTTGGTTTTTTTAGTTTGTTTGCTTTGTTTTATTTTGCATTTAGCTGTAATGAAAAAGGTGTACATATGCATATTTGTCTTAAATACTTCACAAATCTCTGAGAGTAGCAAATGCACCTATCGAAAGACTGTTGCACTAAAACGGTGGCATCTAGCAGCAAACTTTGCAGTTAAATATTGTTGTGTTGTTACAGTTCTCTGTCCTTATCTTCTGTTCTGGAGTTGGACATGAGAATGGCATAAGAGCTTCAACAGGATCTCTGCACCAGCCAAAAATCTTTCAGGACAGAGGAACAGTACAAGTGTCACATTGGATTAGAGTCAAGGTCTATCTGGTTCAGTGGTCAGACCAAAGGAGGTCAGCAGCCAACAGATGTGAGATAATATAGCCATACATAGCCTCCTTTTGGACGTTAAACTGGCAGATAAACCTCAGTTACAGGGTAAGCAAGTTTTAGGTCAGCTCTATTTCACAAGAGGTCATCAAAGTTATTATAGCTCAGCTAAGGACTTGAACAAGTGAATGGCTATTTGCTAACTTAGTTCAGCGATATCTTGTGAAAAAAAAAGGGGGAAAAAACTAAACCTTACCCCTCAAGCAAGAACTGGTTCAGCTGATAGGAAAAGTTAAAGAAAAAACATGATCCAAGACAAAAAAAAAAAAAACAAACAGAATTTGTTTAAACACTGACTAAACCTCTGATCAGTCAACCTAGACCTACATATTTTCTCTTAAATTAGCATAACACAATCTGCATTGCCACCAAAACAAACAAACAAAAACCAAAATACCCCTCAAAACCAAACAAAAAAACCCAGTCCAAATTCACTCCTGCGTGATCATTGGAGGTTCCTTTTAGCTGTTTTTATTTTATCATTGATGACTGCTTCATACACCTTCACAGAATCTGTATCTATGTTAATAGAGACTCTTCTTCATTTTGCAGCTCTCCTGAGGCTATCACTCCCCAGCCTTCCTTTTACTTCTACAGCCCAGTAATAAAAATAACCTCAAGAAAGCTGGAAAAGACAGATCCTTCTCATAGTTATGACAAATGGGAAAGCCACCCCCTAGTACTGTAGCCTCTGTGAGACTGAACTGCCAAAAAGAATACACACATATGCGCAGGTGCGAGCACACAAATTAGCAATGCAGATAAACCTATGCCATCAAGGTGAACTATCAGTGGAAGCTCTTACATGAACCTCTGAAAATGTCCCCTGCTGTGTTAATCTCATTTATCCCACACAGTTTGTTCAGCTCTGGAAATAATCGTGCCAAAAAGGCTGACTGGGATAGGACCAGGAATGACCTCATTAGCATTTAGTGCCATCACCATAAAATGGAGAAGATAATCAGAAACAGGAGGAAGAAAGATAAAAGGAACAAAGTATAAAAAGAAAAAATGATTTTTTGGCATTGTGCTATTGGACTTTTATGGATCCCTATTGTCAAATGAGTGTAATTTGCAAAGATCAATGGTTTAGTTAAACTCCAGTCCATGATGTCCCATCATCTAATTCATCTTCAGAGCATATGTTTTTCCTTTTGTAAAGAAAGGAGCACAAGGTCGTTCTCAAGCATTTTTATTGGTGTTTTTTTTTGTCTGTGCAGCTCAAACGAACTGTAAAGCTCAAATACTTAATGGGTACTTTAGCCAATATTCTTTGTCTGTAAGGTGAAATATATCTGGTAATGACTGGGAAGATCTTGTTTCAGTACTTCTCATTAAGAATCAGCACTTGCCAGGAACTGCACACTCCAGTAAGCTCCCAAATATAAATTCCAAGTGTTTCCATAGAGCTGTCTGCATTTCTCCAACTCCTTATCTCTTCTTCTTTCACCTACACATAGGAACACACACTCCCAAATTATAGGAGCTCATGAGCTCTGTCCTTTGCGGCTCTAAAGTACTTAGACTATCACATGGTTCCTCAGGGTCTCAGTGGCTCTTCCCTCTCCCCTATCCCTGGCACCTCGTGTTGCTGGGTGGTTGTGCTTAGGATGCCCAACAACCTCGCTTTTTCTGGTCCTTTCCTTCTCCAAATCCCTACTGATGAGCATGACCACTTATCACATTTTCTGCTGACTGACTAAAGAGACTGCCATTAGCAGATATTCTTCTGCACTTGCCTGTGAAGTACTTTCTTACCTCTGAGAGTCAAAAAATTATCAGTTTCAGCTGGTCTGGATGAGGCACTAAGCAAAAAGATAGTATAAGTGATTTTAAAGGAACTGCTAGGCATTCTGTGAGAGCTTCAAATATAGCCAAATAATTCCCCTTTATAGTAGAATTAAACATGTGCTTTCACAGCCCAGAGTGAGATTTTCTTTTTTAATTCTAGTTTTGATTTTAATGTTTTGATTATAATTTACACCAATTTCTATTTACACCTATTTTCTATTTACACCAATGTCCAATGACTCTTACAGGTTCATTACACACCAACAGTAATTCCTGTTGTACTTTTCAAAAGATTTGAAATATTTTTGCTTTCATTTCATGAAGCTATGACACTTTAAAAATCATCTTAGAGCATTTAAACAAAGTAGACACCGAAATCAAGAATCACCTATGATGACTATACTTACAAGTATAAAACATACGTAATTCCATACTTTTCTACAACCATGAAAAAGCAAAAGCAAGCAATCAGCTGGCTGCTTTTGTTACCTAGAAGACAATGACAGTTTGGTGAGCCTTAGGGAACATCCCACTTTAGATGTGTTTTCATCCAATGGAAATAAATTGACCCATATTCCTAAGAAGTTCTTGCTTTACATTAGAATGCACATTCTCTGCAAAACTAAATTTTACATATAATACTTCTTTTATCTTCACATCATACAGACATTTACTTGTCTGAAAGTGTTTCTTTCACTTTCAGTGATGTGATTATTGCCAGCTATAGTCTGGTTCTGTTGAATCATTTTCTTTCTTGTAATTAGAAAAAAAAAAAAAAAAAATCTGTGAATCTAGAGCATTTTATATTGAAAACTGAATATGACTTCCATGTATTTTCATCACATTTTTGGCCATATAATCAATTTTCTCTTGTGACCTTCTGGCAAACAGAAGTAATTCAGAGAGAACTACCTTGTAACTAATGCCATCTTTGATCTTTGACTTTCAACTTTCCATTTTCTCTTTACTTAACTCCACAGATCGATCTGGCCTTTACTTGTCAGCACCCTCTTCTTGCAATGATTACTGCAAATACAGGTTCCAGCAGTACCCACGTTCCAACATTTGCAGAATTCTTCTACCTTCCTATTTTGAAGAAGAGGAAATACTTCCCTCATATCTTCTTCCCTGGTTTAGTCCTCCTTTCTGTATTTTATTGTAAACCATAATTTTCAGTACTTTCTTTAACAGATCTGCTCCTTTACAGATCATCTGCTACCAGTCTTTCTACTTCTTAACACGGCCACAACACAGCTAGAGTTAGTCTGCCTTCCCACAGTTCTACCCATTTGACACATCTTCCTTTATCTCTCAGTACACTTGATTCTCCAACTCTCTTCAGGCCATGGTTCAAATCCCGAGCTGATATTGGTGCAAAAAAACTTATTGCCTCAGTTATCTCAACATTTTAATGCCTTTAATTTAAACTTTAATAAAACTTCATAATACATCTGAAGAGTCTGTAATTTTTAAAAGCATTGGAGACATAAACAATTCTTACTTTCAAGAAAAAAAGATTTCAAAAATGTGAAGTAGATCCAAAGTCTTACATACTGACTATGATTCATAACAGTAGAAAAATGCATTTAAAATTGACTTTCATTGGGTACATATTTTGCACTAATGCCACAGAGCAGAACATCATAATGCATTACAACTTGCATGAGCTCCCTAGGGCTACAGCTTCAATAAATTGGCTGGTATCTACACAGTCAATATTTCTTAGTAGGTTCCTGAACAAAGGGATTAATAAGACTTCTATCCAGCATATCCACAATTGTGTTTTAATTCCACAGCACTATTTGCAAGAGTAGCAGTTTTAGAACTGGTGGATTGGCCAAATTCCGATTGAGGATTTGCATTTTGCATACCTACTTTGCCCCTGCAGTTCAATTTGATATGTTTTGGCTCATCACTTCCTGCCTTAATACGTTGTAGCCCAATGCCAAGTATTGTTAAACAGCTGCTGTACTTCCCCTGAGAGGATTTCAGTAATGTGTGACAAATTCCTACAGATATATTGAAATAAAAGGTGTTGCAGTGGGTTGTATAGAGTGTCTGAGGACTCAAATGGGACTTTCATCTCCCTAGTGCCTCATTTTCACAGCTTTCTTAGGAAGGAAAGAAGGAATTATCTACATATTGAGATAAGATGGATCAGAGGGACCTAGGTATCAAGGGAAATACTTGTATAACATAGGAAAGTAAAAAAATTAAAAAATCTTACCTACTGTAAAGCAAAGAGTGGAAGAACCATTAACAGATAGGGGCTTCTTCCTTGCCACTCCCATAAAGACTTTTGGTAGGTTGATTACTTTCCCATTTCGTTTAGATAATATAGCTTCCAAAGATTTATGATGGGTAGGTGGAAACTGAGAACTAACCACAGTATTATTCAAAGGTATAAAATAATGCCTTATCTTCATGTATTTTGTTACTGAATTTTAATAACAATCTGTTACTAAAAATAGTTTTTATTAGTTAATAACTTTATTCTCTTCAAATTTTAGTCACCTGTTCTCAGCATCAGTGCTCTCAATGCTTAATAGAACAAGTAAAACTCAAAAAAACAGTAGACAATGTAAATGTGATTGACATTGTAGTCAAGCTAAAACTTAATGGAACATCCTCATTTTATGATATGCTGCTTTTGCTTCCTTACAGTGTGAGAGAGAATAGAGCATACCACTACCTAAAAGGGTGGACACAATAACTACAAGCTGTATCAGAAAATGGAGATCCATACATGTGTTTTCTACAGTGCTTGTAAAACGGTATCTCATGAGTTTTATTCTCTTACATTTGAATATCTGAACAAAGATCTTGCAAGTCCTTGCAGGTTACATAGCATAGGATGTTTATGTGAGCATAAGCTTAAGGTGAAGCAAATTTATCAGAAGAAAGGGAAAGCACTAGGACTGCAGCTCATGACTATTTCTTTCTACTACAGCACTGGGGATGCTGTCCTCATAACCGTACACCCCAATGAAGTCAATGGGACTTGAACTAGAGATTAATGCTGTACTTATGCGCAACAGCTGCCCTAAATATTGCCCAACACTATTAGACAGAAGTTGTTGCTTTCTGGTTTCATGACTCGTAAGAACAAAAGCTGAAGAAGGGATAAAATGATGAACAATAGACATATCAGACTGGCAGAGGGTTTGAGCACAGCTCTTGCTGTCCTAACCGGGCACTAACCTGTTGTGCCATCTTCTGACAGAAGGTTTGAGTAATCCTCTTTTCAGTCCCTATGGCAACTTTCAGTCAGTGAGGTACTAAGCATCTCTGTGTACCCTTTCTTGATCTTGCTTTTACATTCACACATGCAACGTTGCACATTTACATTGCAGAATGAAGCCGTAAACTCTGCACTTCAGTAGACCTGTTCAGGATTTAACGATACATCTGAGAGGAGAATATGCCCCATCATCAACATCCCACCAGTGGTAGTATCAGCCCCTTAATCAGGACTATAAGATAATGAGAAGTATTTATATGATTTGCAGGTTAAATATAACCAAGGCAGATTGACTTAGACACGATATACTAGCAGAAAGTATTACTAATTAATATTGCAGACAAGGGATACTTTACAGGTTTTAAGCACTGAATTACTTTGAAAAATTAATGACTTAAAGAATACTATGCACTTCAAAAACTTTTGGAAAAAATATAGTGTTTAATACATCATTAATTGGATGCTCTGAAAATACATATATTTTATCCAAAGACAGACTTTACACTGTGCAAAATGAAACAATGAAAATGAGATCAATAATGTTTTTGACTACATGGGATTACATCTCTTTATAAAATGTCCTTAACCTTGAAAATAGTACAGGAAAGGGAAAAAAAGGAAACATTAGGAAGATACATGCCTGTACTAAAGACATTTAAAATTATTTTACTGTATCCTAGGGATTGTCAGTGTACTGGCTGCAAATGAGGTTTGCTGGCTAGATGTCATGTGTGAGACAGAAATTCTGGTATGGAAAAGGCAATCCCACCATCTCTGTTATGTTTGTACTAATCTAAGGCCATATGTTTAACAGTGTACACATTTTATATCCACATCTGCTGCTGCCATCTCCCTTTTGTCCCTTTTTCTCACCAAGCCACAAAAAGCATTGCAAACAAGAACAAAGGACATTCTGCTAATGGTGAGTCCAGGCAAGTAGTAAACTAACTCTGTTTTGCTTTGGTTCTTCAACTTACTAACTTTGTCTCCAATGTTATTACTGCATTCGCTCTAATTTCTGTACACTTAAATTTTATACAAAGAAAGACCCATTAGTGTCTGCCTCTGTCAGAAAATTTCAAATTTAGAAATTTGAATAAGCCTCAGCTTTCCTAAGATCCCCTAGCTTTAATTAGTATTCCACAAACCAAATAGATGAGTGTCTTATAAGGAGACAGTGAAGTAAAATAGTAGTGTTACGTAATGGAAAATGCATTTCTTTGATCCTAAAGTCTAGTGAACAATGAAACATCTTCTTTTTATTTTTCCCTTTTCTTAGAGTTTAATGGAAATTAGACTGAAGGGGTGGAAGAACATATTATCCTGTAGTAAACCTTCATATCTATTAAACAATATATTAAATTAGGAAATTCTATTGATTAACTGAACCGATATACCACAATCTTCATGTAACAATTGAAATCTATTTTCTGAAATAGTATGTCTTCTCAATGTCTACTTACAGGGAATGTCATGAGTCTTGAGGAAATGAAGGTTTGTTAGAGGGCTCCTATTAATTCAGTCTGATTACCATTGAATCTTATAATCAGCTTCATATTTTAGTATGAATAACATGCAATTTCAGAGCCTGTGAAACAGCATTTGGTTTGTACATCTTTATCAACATCAATCCAAGCTGCAAGTTATTTATTAAACAGTACAATTTGGTTTAAATGCATCTTATAAAATGTGAATTTCTCATTTCTGTATTCTTGCTAATTTGACTTTCAGACAAACTATCATTTGGAGAATTTGTAAATACTGGAAACATGGAGGGACTCTCATTGTGTACTGATCCTGCCATTATAAAATGGTCTGTGAATTAGCAAGAGTGTGGAAGGTTGTTCCTTTTCTCCATATCTTCTTACATATCTAACTAGAGTGCTTTAATGTATATCTTCTGTAGGATAATATGTTAAAGCTACTGTACATCTTTAAGAGGCTGTTAGACACTGATTTCCCATAGACTGCAATCAGCTCTTTGAAATTGTAGTGTTTGTGACAGAATAAACTCCATTAACTTGTTTTATTAGTACTATGCGCAGTCAGGAGGAGCAATGCTGCAGAACATGATAAAATGACTAACAGTCTTCATCAGTGCACAGCAGAATGTTTTCTCCTTACACAGAATATATAATTATTGCTCACATAAACAGGTAGATTTTTTTTTTCATATTTCTCAGGTAATACTGGGAAATCTAAGTATCTCATTCATGGGAGGAATAAAAAATAAATTAAGCTTCCCCTCCGCCCCCTTCAGTCCAATTTGTTACCATCTTGCTTCTGTAATTTTTGTCTATGTTATAGAGAATGATCCATCAAATAAAAAAAACAATTCTAATTCAATTGGTTACCATAATGACAGGGAGTCCGACAAAGCCAAAGGAACTTGAGAAAGGGAAGATTTACTGACCAGCTGACTCCCAGAGGCCCATTAGTCAAATTTTGACAGCTTGCACACAAGGTAAGCTGCCAAGCAGAGTAAATGAAAGCAGAATGGATCCAGCAGAAGAAAGTATAGTTTACCTTATGTAAGTAAATATAAGACAGATAACACAGAATCATTATATATTTCAGAAGCAGGTATTCTATACTGCAGATGGCACAGCTGCCAGTACTTATCTGAAGAGAGAGGTATTCTCTTCCAGAATAACTCTTACAGCATTAGCCACTTCAGAAATATAAATTACTTTTTCTCTTCTCCTTTGCCTCCATTTTCTGCTGGCTTTTTGCTTTGCCCATTTAAGATGAAAGCCAGGTTCTGAGCTGACTAGCTGCATGGGACTCCCAGTATAAACTTCAAGCATATTACATTTTAGCCTAACAAGATATAGAAAACATGAAGCTGAGCAATCACAAAGGAAATGATTGAAAGGAAGAGTCAGTACAGATGTAAAATGATGAGAAGCAAGGGAAAAAACATTAAAATCCAATCTAGTCTATTTTTTGCTAGCAAAAAAAAAGTTTATGATTTGCAGATTGAATATAACTAAGGAGAAAGGTATTTTTCATAACAATGGTTAATAGATTTACCCTTCTACTGGTTAAGAGTTCCTTTTATGTTATAGCAGTGTCTGTTCTTGCTATTATAGTTAAGGGGCTGTCAGCATTTTCATTATATAAACCCCTATATTCAGGGGTTTGTAATTTGGCCATAAAAATTCACAGCATGCTGAAACTTGAAATAAGATTTTAGTCTGAGAGTGATTTTTTTAATGTATCCTAAAAAAATATAAAATCATTAGTCCAATTTTAAACTAATAGAAAAACGAAAATTCTCATGTTTACTTGTCTTCTTATTCAGCTTGTGTGTGGCACATTGTATTCCTTTCAATACCACATTATGGGTTCTGGTGTTCTATAGCACATCTACCAATATATACATGTATTCCTGAGTAAAAATAAAAATCTCACTGATGTAAAAAAAAAAACAAAAAAAAAAAAAAAAAGAAGAAGAAGAAACACAAGCATTGTGCATGCCTAACAACTACTCACTCTAGTTTTGGGTAGATGTTTCAGGCTGTGGATCTTTAATATGCAAATGCATATATTAATGCCAGTATTCTGAAGGTCAGAATGGAGTATAAGTTAAACCCACAAAGGTCAGAAATTAAGTGTTATGGCTGAAACTCTGTCCTGAAAGGACAAGAGCATCCATTTCACTCGGCACAATAATGTGAAAGTTCACAAGGTAAAGAGCCTTGCTCACCAGGCATAAACTCTGAAAAGCATTTGAAAATTATGCTTTCAGAGGCACACTGCTGGAAGAGGGCTTCTTGCTGCAAAATGACATCTTTGTAATGCTGGCAACATGGAAAGAAGCACAACATATTAGATGTTAACCTATGTTAACATTTAATAATTATACTTCTGACAAAGAGAACATTTAACTTGAGAAGACCAAAATATTGCACGTGAAAAAACCTGTCTCTTACACCTGAACTTTTCTGCCTTACTTCTTTTTTTTTCCATACCCAATGTCTTCTCTTGCCCTCCTCTGGAAAAAAAAAAAGTTCCCACCTTCTTAAATCTTCCTTCAGCTCTTCTGAAGTGCATCAATGTGCTTTCTGCCACTTTTAAATCTCTTGCTTCCCACTGCTATTGCCAAAACATGACCCCCTCACTTGTTGCTACTATTTTGAATGCTTATAGTCCCATGACCAAAATTTCCTTGCCATCATCTTCAGCCTAACAGGGTCTTCAAACATATTCTCTGAAACAGAACATATTCTCTGAAACAGCACCAGTATCTTCTTCAGTCAGTGTATTCTAGCTGTTATAAACCATACTGAGCATCTATTTCAAATGACCTATTGCTGACAATTTTTCTAGTAATAGGGACCATTTAGGGAAGACTGACACAGTAATAGATACACTCTTACAATGAAAGTAAACTGGTTCAGCTGGTGTTGAATGTTTCAGGTGACATATAAGTAACTTATTAGTAAGAAACACCAGAAGTCTTTAAAAAGGAAAAAATGGTGAATGTAGCTTCTCCACCTAAAAGAGCTACGCCCCTTGAAAGAAACCACAAATCTGTAAGTTTGAGCACATTCCCAGAGGAAGGGCAGATCTGGGTGGAAATACTTCCTTTTTAAAAGTCTGCATAGGAACAAAAACAGATTAAAAAAAAAAAAAAATCAAGCTACTGGTACTTTATGTTAAAAATCAGCATTGGTCCTTTTGCTGCACTTCATTTAGTGCATCCAACTGTGATGCAATGGTAGGTACAGAGGTGACCTTACCTGCATTTGTGCACCTTATTGAGCACCACTTTAATGTGCAGTTTTGAATTGTGTATGTCTTCCTTTTCTCTTGTGGTTCCCTAGTCTCAAACCTGCTCTCAGACCACACTCAGAGGATCTACAGGGATCGTGTCTCTGATTTTGCTAGTGATCCTTTGCACTATCCACTTCTGGACATCAGCCCACTTCCTCCCTGCTGCAGCAGGGGAATCATTGGTATTGGTCCAGTTGGAAGAATTGGTACTCACTCAAGAGGCTAACAAATTATAGAGCACTTTGCAGACAAAGACTCCTCTTCATCTCTGAGATCTTGCTGTGTAAATCTGGAAATCATTCAGTTCACATGCAGCGGCACATCCATCATGACACCTATGTTAGTTCTACCAACCTTTCCACCCAGGCCTTTCTTGAGAAGTTGGAATGTCCTGTGTTTTGCCAAGGGGGGGCAGCTCTTTCTCCGAGCTGTTTTTCCTGCCTTTGGGCTGCCTTTTCTCAAAACCCTGGACATGACAGTCTATAGGGTGACTGTGAAAGGCTCTTTTCCCAGGTGCAGCAGTGCTGACCTGAGATGGCAAGAACCGTAGAACTGCAGAATGCTTTAAGTTGGAATGGACATTTGTAGTTTTCTGGTGCAAACTTTCTTCTCAAAGCAGGGCTAATATAATGCCAGCTTCCTCAGGGCCATGGGCAGCTGAATTTTGAGCAAGAATGGAGATTCCTTAGACCCTCTGGGCATCCTGCTCCAGTCTCTGACTGCCCTCATTGTGAAAAGCTTTTTCTTTACATTCAGGGAAACTTAGACACAACTTTTTTCTGTTGCATCTTGTCCTTTTATTAGGCACTTCTATGAAGAGTATGGCTACTGTGATGAAAGGTCACATTGCATCGTCGTTATATTCTCCCATTAGACCCTTGGAGACAGCAATTCGATCCTCACACTTACACTCTTCTTAGTGCCGGACAAACCCAGCTCCCTCAGCTTCACCTGCTGCACCATATGCTTCAGCCCCTTAACCAACCTTGTATTTTAGTGGTCCTCTGTTGGAATCTCTCCAGTTTTTTTAATTTCTTCCTTTTACTGGAAATACTGTTTTACGTCTACTTCCTTGTACAATGTGGTTGGGTGTCTTGGATATCAAGACTGATTCCAGGAGTACAGTGCAGAGACACCTGACCAGCAGAGCTATTTCGCTTGAATCGTCTACCTCACTGCCTGTAATGCAAACCATGTTTCAATTGACAATTAATAACTACTGCCTTAAATAATGAACAGTAGAGAAGAGCTTCACATTGTAAAAGAAATAAGGCAACTGCTGCTGACCTCTGTGTGAAATATTTTGAGGCCAAATGTCAGATTACATGTTAGCTGACAGTACCGATAATGTTCTCAAGAGTATACACAGTGGAATATTCCTGGTGAAATTCATATGACAAATATATTGAGTTTCATTCAGCCTACAGTGTCAGCAAACATAATTTACTCAGTTTCTCTCCCCCACATACAATACTCTGCTGCAAATTTACAGAATTAAAAAACACACTTATAAATAATCTGCCTTTTTATCTAGTGCTTTGGGAAGTTCTACAAAAAAATCACAACTGCTTACAGAGAAAACTTTGGCTTAGTTCCCCATGTTAAAATTCACTCGTCATAGTGAAACTTTCATGCTTTTAAATGGATGACTGAATGTTTTGCTATCACTAGCTGATGCCTTGATGATATGCTGTTTCATTTCCTACGACGTATACACAAGGATCTCTCAGCCATAGGTCCTGACTGACCAGAGGAGCCACATGAATGCACAGATGCAGTAACACAGTTAATAGAGCTGAGTGTGTTTGCAGAGTAATTTCCGGAACTACATGGATGGAGCAGAAGGATCTTGGCTGATCTTTTTTTTCAGAAGTTTACCTCTCTTAGGTGGTAAACCACTACCTTTTGTAACACCTGAAACTGGAAGATAGATTTCATGGTCATCCAATAGACAGTACTATATTATGACTAGTTCAGTGAACTTTAGAACTTACTTAAATGTTCAAACTAGTCACATCAAACCTTGGTATCCATTTCCTCTTGTAGTATGGTACAGTGTTTCAGTGACCATCATCTGTAACAGAGTTAATCTTTCTTCAGAATGCAGGATCAAAATAAATAAAATTTCATATCTGACATTTTCAATGAAATGTTCAGCATTGCCACATGCAGATCACCTTTACTTGAAAATTATCCAGGTTTATTTTAAACCTTTCAAATTCAGGCATTGAACTTCTACAGTGTTGAGAAAGTTTCTTAAGTTACCAACCTCAAATAAAATGTCAGTGTTACCAGTTTCAGAAAGATTAGGCTTGATAGGATCAAGAATGCAAAAGTACATAATCACTGCATCCAGAACTTTGGTTACTTCAAAAATGAATAAGTAATTTGTGAAAAATGAAAACAAAAATGTTGCAGGAGTACACTGTAGGTTAATAGCTCACCAGGTTCCGGGTCAGTGGTAGAACTTACGGGTCTAGTCTCCCATGATCACCCTAATTGTAGCACACTGCAATAATTTAATTTGCTAAAAATGACTGAATGAAATCATTGTGAATCTTGTAATATTACCCCATAATAATGGATGAACACAAGTATGAAATCACTGTAATGACCTCCAGAGTATGTTGGTTATGCTATGGTAAATATCCTTTATTTGCAGAGGTATTGATTACACTGCCAAAATAAATTGACTTGCATGAATACATTCTGGGAAACAAGAATTTAAATTTCTAGTCTAGATATTCAGTTGATGAATATGGATAAAAGCTCATTGATTGCATCTAATTCTCATCAGCTAAGGCTTTGACCCTCCATATTCACTGCAGTGAAGATAAAATTTCCTATTCCTAAAAAAAAAAAAAAAAAAGAGACATTCTACATTCTACCACAGATTCCAACTATTCCTTGTATGTTAAATCAAAATCAAGGTCAAATACAACTTGAAATACATTCACATAATATTGCAGATACAATCATGCAGGCTAATTTGGAATGATGATTAATTTCAGTTGATTTCTGATTCCACTGTTTCAGTCCACATCTACAAAACAGAAAATGTTATTTAGTGTATTACCTCTGTGTCCAAGGAATTTACCCAATTATTAATCAAAGACTTGATACAGTTGCTCCTTTTTCTCTTGAATAATATCTTCTTCATTGAGTAATCCAATTATATTCAATAGAAGGAAGTTAGTCACCTGAACTAAAGTGGAATGAATTCTCTTATTACTTGAATAAACTGTTTTGACTCCTATGTATTACTAATGCAGCATAACTGCAGATAAATGCAGCTGTTGGTGGTTGTTTGATGATGACTCATGCAGCTATGGATAGCAAAGCTCTTTTTACTAAAACCGGTTATGACCCACCAAGGCTAGTATTAATATCTGTCTGTGTTTCTATATATTTTGGACTATAGCTGTGATAGGAATCTTTCTGGAGTTGAAATTTCCTAGTAAAAAAAACTTTATTCTTATATTCAGCTTAAAAATTTGGTAAGGCTTTTTCTCATATAAGAAAATTCAATCCACCATATTGAGGCAGGTCCCCTGTGACACTTCTAGCAAATACTATATTTCTTTAAAGTTCAAAAGAAAACTCTTAGGGAAAAAATACCCGTCTGTGCAACTTAAATCCCAAGTTTCTTTCCCTGTAAAGAAGCTTCCAGACTTGGTCTGCTCCTCTTAGGATTCAGTGTGTTTCCTTGAAACAGTCATATGGCGTTTTTAACATGGGGCCAGATGAAATGTGTAGTTGGGTACTGTATATAAAACTAAGGCATAATGAAGATACTTAAAATGTAATAAGCAGCCAGCTAATCCTGTTGTAGGTACCTGTATTTTCATGTTATTCTAGTGTTCAGTGTTCTCCTATCACCATGTCTAACTTTTTTTCCCTCTTTGAAAGATACTTTTTCTATCCAAGTACCTTATTGTTCACTTTTGTACCTAAGCCCTTCTGGCATCACTTAATTTGTTAGACATACTCAGAGCTTGCCTAACATAGCAACAACATCGATCAACTTCATCGAGGCAGTTTTATACAGCCAGGGAACAGCCATCCTTTCAGGTAAATGCTTAGAGATTGTACTGCTTGTACAAGGAGCGAAAGACAGGTATTTCAACCCTTTTTAGCCAGGAGGAGTTCAAACCTGTGCCGTCCAGCCCAGAATAAAAGACATAGCTGTTTGAAGAGGCTAGATTGAAGTGGTGGTATGTTTTCTCTACTTCTGCTGCCTCAAGAGGCTACGTACCTCATGTCAGGAATATGAATTTCATGTGGCCAGAGAAGTACGGAAGTGACAGACCATGAGATGGAGAAGGGAACATTATTCTTTAGCCTGTTAGAATGGGCAGTCAACAGGATTGGAAAAAAATCCACATTCTGGATTCAACTCCAAGGTCTTTTTATGACTGCACTATAGGATAATTAGGTAAAACATACAGAAAGTGCTATCAGTGCAGTCAACAGTTTTCTCAGTCTCACTCAGTTCTGAGATCGAAGGCAAAGTGGCCTCTAATTAGCACTTTCCAGTCAATAAAGCTTATATTTTCTCCCACATGATGCCACAGTTTCAAGGCAGGGGGAAGTAAGTGGTCCTAGTGTTTTGGAGCAGAACCATGCTCCTAAAGAGAAAGCCAGGCAGCATCCCAGGAGGTATGAAGAGGAGTGCAGCATGAAAGATTTGTGAAATATCCTTCAGTTTTATGAGGGTCCAAGGCTCCAAATGGAGAACTTATGTTTACTAGGGCACACTGGAAGTCAGGAAAGGTATGAACCACTTGAAAAGCAACTGGGGAGGAGGGAGCAAGGAGCAGCAAAGACAGCTAAAAACACATGATCTGTAGTGAAAGATGGAGATTGATTGTTTCTGCAAAAAGAATACTGTGGGAGACCTGATAACAGTCTTCAAATACGAGAATAGGCCAAAAAACAAAGGGTTTAAATTGTAGCTAGGGAGATATAGGTCAGATTTTAGGAAAAGTTTTCTAAATGCCAGGATAGTTAAGCACTGGAACATATTGCCTAGGAAGTTATATCCCCATGATGAAAGATTTTTCAAGACCAGATTAGACAAAAGTTTTAAGTGAGGAATAAAGATGGACTAGATGACTTAATGATGTTCATTCTGGATCAATTTATGTGGTTTTGATAAGATGTGATTCAATTTTGATTTGGGACTCAGTTAAAAACAGCTGGGATATTTTTTTTTTCAAGAACAAACTGAGGCCTTGGATTAAGAACTGAATATGAAGATGACTGTATCTAAACCATGCAATCAATATTTGAAAGATTTTGCTATTTCTAACCTAGCATTTTTGTTACTGGCATTTATAGACATAGAAAAAGTAAAAAGCTTAACTGTATTTTTTTTGCTCTTCTATAAAATTTCCCTGCCCATTGAAAAGAAAGAAATATCTTATATCTCTCATGGAGTATCCAGAATGTGTTGTAGAAGTTAAAATTTACAATTATTTTCTGCACCAAACCTGCAGAGATATTTAATTCCTTCGTTGCTAACACCATCAAATAAAGCAAACAAGTAATATTCATGCAAAGGCAAACAAAATAAATGAGTCAGGTAATTATAAAAGGAACACTGACCTATTAAAAATTGGTCTGATCTTCAAGAATTTTCAGCATAGCAGTAGTAATGTTATTAAAAATAGAAGAATCACGACAAGTATTCATTAGAATTTGCATATGTGAGTAAGAAGGCACTTAATTACAAATTACATTCTGTAAATTATTTAGAAGCTGTAAATCAAAGCAACAAAGACGACAGATTTAGGGAGTAAGGGTTCTGAAGAATTTTTTACTGCAAATGTTCTTAACAACAACAGATTGGAGATGCTGCAAGATCTTTCCAAAACCAAATGATTTAAAAGAACAAATAAAGTTCAGAAATAGTAATGTTTGACATATAGGCATTTACTATAGGTAATGGAATATTATCTCAATTAGATCAGAATGGATTTTTATATGTAGAAGCAAATGTGTTAAAATATTTTGTCACTTGAAGCCAAAATAGCATATGCAAATGAGGAAGTCAACTAGAAAACTGCAGGTGTAATAAATTTCATGAATTGTGTAATTTTCATGCAGATTTTTTGTTCAGCCGCCGTCAGCACTGTTGTCTAAATGCTTGTGCAAAGCAGCCCCTGCTCCGCCATGCTGAGTCAGCACACCAGGGCATTCCGACTTGCTGCTAACCCAAACGGGCTGAAGGAGCTCACTACCTCGCTGAAACCCTGTCCTCCTGAAGCTGGGGGGGGCAGATGGAAGAAGAACAAGTGAAGGGTAAAAGGGAGAAACATGAATCCGGAAGATGCTGCAGTGCTAAATTCGGAGAGTATGAGTCCAGAGTGGATATAGGAGTTTGAAAGGAGAGGAAAGGAAGGTGACAGAGAAAGACAGGAGAGAGAAGGGGAGTCTCTGATGCAGTTGGTCAGCTTCAACTTCCCTTCACTGCAGAGGAGCTACTAAGCACTTCACGGAGCATGCATTTCCCAGGTGCAAGCCAAAGTACAGAGAATATATGGAAGAATGATCAAAGTCAGTATTTGAGAAGGTGATAGAAAGATAACTGAGAAACAGCTATTGAAAAAAAAGCCAAATTGGGGACAAAAAAAATACAAAACCTAAATCTACAGATTTTTGTTTATTTTAAAGCAGGAAAAGGCCATTCCCTAGTGGAATGAGGAATGTCTCCTTTTTCTTGATCATCTGAAGGAGCAAGAAAAGTAATCCTTTCACCACCATTTATTATTCACTGTCTCCAATTTATTTCTAGAGTGCACGATTTTTGCATGGCAGCCCATGGAGACCCTGCACCTTAAGTGTACTTAGGTTCTTCATTCTGTAACTGCTGCACCCACAAATTCCATGACCTCATGGACGTTTATTGCTCACATCTGTCATCATAGACAACTACCTAAATATTGACTCTGCCCAGAATGGGCTGCTCAGATTAAAAAGTAGTTAACGTCTTAAGGTAGAGGCAGTAGACATTTACCTGAAGATAAGTAAATGGAACAATTTGTCTTGTGTTACTATGGAAAGGAGATGACAAATAATGTGATTATTGCTACTTAATAATAAATATTTTCAGTATTTCTCAATACTTGTTCTTTGGTATGTCTGTACAGTACATAACTGGAGGAAAGTTCACAGCCTAGTACTATTATATTTCTACTATTTATTATTGTTACCAGCAGTAAAACAAGATGTCCAAATTCCACTTTACTTGCAAAACTTTCAGAGCTGATCTTACAAGACAGGTACATAGACCAATAACATTTGGATGAAGCCAGGAAAAATATTCGTTTAGCATTTTCACCGGGCTCTTTGGTTCTCTTGCTGTAGCAGATACACAGCCTCGAGGGTGTTCTTGAATGTTATCTCTGCAGCTGAGTGATTTTTGGAGGTCTCACTGAATACAAGGGTCACAACCTAGAGTCCATTCTTATCTGTTTTAATAAAAAATTACAATGAACCCTGCAATCCTCCATTGTCCCCTCAAGCAAAATGAAGGTGAATGTCACTCCTGTCTGTACAGACAAGTCTAATTGCAGTATTAGGGTCTAGAGCATGAAAATTCACTCCATCAAGGGTTTTAACTAAGTCTGTGGAAGTGCTGCAGTTCAGTTTGCACATCCCCAGTTTTACTAAGTTTTATCAAAACCACCAAGGAGATTTTTGCTGTTACAAACTGGATTGTGCATACTGTTTACAGCTCAGTTCCATAACAGGTCATTCAAACAATGATTTATTTCCACATAACAGAAGTTCTTTTTGTTCAACTCTCACACAGATACCTTGCAGAGTATGGAATATACTGAATGATGGGACCAAGTGCACCTTCAGCAAGTTTACAGGCAGCAGAAATTTGGAAGGAGTGGTTAATACGCCAGACAGTTTTGCTGTCTTTCAGAGTGGTCTTTCAAAGAGACCTCAATAGGCTGGAGAAATGGCAAACAGGAACCTCATGAAGTTCAACAAAGGGAAATGACAAGTCTTGCTCCTGGGGAAGAATAACCCCTGCCTGGCATTAGTGTACGAAGTTAGCCACCCACACTTCCCATCAAATTACATTTATGGGCAGGTAGCTTCTGTATGATAGTTGTAATAATCCTTCCTCAATCTAACAGTTCCTTCTTCCGACCCTTCATCTGTGGGGTATAATCAATCCTTGAAATCAAGTGAAGAAATATGAAAATCACCTTTTTGGAGGGAAATCTGTAGCTATTCATACTAAGTTTCTGCAAGAACTCTTAAGCAGACTCCATCTTGAGTTGCCACCTCTTATAGAGAGAGTGCGGTGGTTAGTGGCAAAATTTCATCTCCATGGTTGTCCCAAGTGAGAACAGCATGGCTTCTAACCTGCTACTGATCTAATCTCAGCTGAAATTCACATTGAGTAGTAGCTTGCCTTTAGGAAGAGCTTTGGTTCCCAGACCCCTCTAGGCTCCGGACTGCTTCAAACACTGGGGATGCTGTAGGACTGCATATGCCATTTCTCCAACCAAAACAGGCATGAGCACCAGGAAAGTAAACCTCACAGGACATGGCTGTAGGCAATCAAGAAGGGGTTTAATACTTGCTTGGGAATTAGAGTAAGTGGAAAGAGGAAAGCTCTAGAGCTCCAGATATTACTCCCAAGCCTGCTTTTTTTCTTTTTTTTCTTTTTTTTTTTTTTTAATCTAAGAACAGACTAGTGTGAAATGCACACGCATTCTGGGACATTAGGTCTGTCCCGTATATGTAATACTTCTCCCTCTGTGCTCTTCTTCTCATTCCAGGACTTACATCTCAGTATAAGGTATGGCTTGCTGCAGCTGGAAGGGTTCATGAATCAAAGTGTTCAAGCCCCTTTCCTCACCATCTCTCTTAATATGCCAGTTACACATATTAACACTCTTCTGACATATATGAGAAAAGATCTTAGGCTCTCCCTGGATGAACAGGACCTAATATGCAGATCTTTTACTCTCTGGGTGATTAAAAAACAAGGGAGGTACACTGCAATCATAATATTTTTTTGTTTGTTTGTTTATTAAGAGACGCATTTGAAAAAAAAAAAAAACCATATTCAAAATCTATACAAGCAGATGAAGTCAGCTTTAGTTAGGTACAGTTAAGAATGTGTTTCATGAGGAAATGGACATATTAAGAATGTCCAGTTAAAAATGCGTTTCATGAGACATGGACAATGGTATTTTCTTGTTGATATAAACATCTGACAAAAGCTCAGAGAGTCTGGAAACTAACACACTGAAGAGAATTCTTCAGCTTGAGATCAAAATTTTTGCTTGAAGCTTCTTCATTTTTAAAGCATCGAACATTATCTTGATTGACTCAAGTCCAAATACTAAAAATACTTTGCTTGTCCATAACTTCACACGCTATAAATGTCCAACCTTTAAAATCAAGAATTTAAATACATGAATATTGTGGAAAAAGAATAGACAGCTATTCTCCAACTCTGCTCAGTCTGATTTGCTAATCCAACAGAAGAAAATTAAATCCAAAAGGCATTTAAAAAAAATTAATCAAGCCTGTTGTCGAGCAGAAAGAAAATCAAGTACCAGCACATCGTTACTGGAGAAATCGTGTGCTACAAGTAAATGAAAAAAAGAGAAACCTTAATAAAGGTGCTTGAAAAATGGGCAACAAAGACTTTGCACTTCTTCTGCTTGATGATTCTTTAATGGCTGCAATCCTGCAGGATCACAACCAGGAAATAGAGAAGAGTGTCAGTCTTTTGTCGAACAATTACTGTGTAAGTGGTTAAAGAGATAAGATTATAGTAAGCAGGGACATTGTAATCCATTACTTATAAGAGTAATTTGGTCCTTATTTTCTGTGATCTTGATTCCACAGTAAAAAAATAGCTTGCTTTTTCCTGTAAATTTGAAAAGAAGACAAACCAGCAAGCAAAACTTCCCCATCCGTTGAGCTGTAGGAAGCTTCATTGGTGCTACACCTGTCCTTTCTTCTTAATGTTATATTATTCCTACATTTCCGTAATGCCTATTAAAAAACTTTGATCCAACCTTGCAAAAAGTGTTATAGCCAGATACTGGGGGATGTTCAGATGGACCTCTTTTAAGCCTAGTCTTCAAAGCCGTCATTAAATGTAAGTGATAAATTGTGGCAGATTATTTGGCAAAAGGCTTTTGAAAATGCAGATTTCAATAAGAGTACTGAAAAAGTGCTTTTACTTGATAAATATTTTTTTTATACATTTGGCTTAAACCCTCATTTAAGAAAAAGGAAGACAGGTGGTCACACTGTATAAAGTTTAGGTCAATAGGAAAGAATTTAGGTGTCTAAATCCTGCCACATTAGTGAAAGACAGAGGCTTTTTTGGCTCCTCCAGAGACAATGGAGAGCAATACGAAATGGATTCATTTTACCTAACTTTAGACTCATGACACTGCCTTCATTAAGTTCTTAGGTGGGATGAATTACCTTCTGGACATGTGTGTTTCTCTCGTTGATTGTGAAGGGAGTCTAGTCGAACAAGGCAACTTTGGTCTTTCAGTCAGATGTCTCAGGGTAGGTGGGATGAGTAGACCTGGACGCATTCATAATTTGATGAAGAAAGTGCCATTAAAGAAAAGGGACCCAGGCTGAGTGCTGGACCCACACTGCTTCACTGTGGACTGAGCTAACACCCACCACTTGATCTATTTTGGACTGCTCCAACTAGCTGCCTCCAACCAGGTGGGCTGGGCCAACATTAACAGCACAGATTGTGAGTCAGCTGGCGCTAACTGGCCTCAGAGCCAATGGTCAGTCCCTGGCTCTGTTTTGTTCAGCACAAGGACTAAAACTCAGAGTATTTAAGAGTTTAACTACTGTCAGATTTGTAAGTCACTTTTTTTTAATCACTTTCATACCTGTCTGTCCATCTCAGTTGAGAGTCCACAGAGCCTGAGAATCAGGTTTATAACTTACCGTCTTAGTTCAGCGTCTGAAGTTGGTGATACCGGCAACACCCAGCCCTGACGTGACTGCAGCTCCTGAAGGCATCTGAATGTTAGATTTTAACTGAGATGTTACATACAGTATAACTGCTGTAGAGTACAGCATACCAGCAGACTTCAGACTAGAAGCAAGGCAAGTGCTTGAGCACACTCAGGTCTGTTTTACCGAAGTCAGTTTAAATTTAGGGCAGGGATGTCCCCACAGCCGCAGCAGCAGCAGCAGTGACGTACCTCAAATTTCAGTACTCCATTTTACGCAAGTGGCAACTGAAATGCACAGAATTCAGCCAAATAGAAGAGACAAGGACAGAATGCAGAAACCCCCAGCCTGCCCCTTAGTCCATGCTGTGTATTTCCTGAGATATGGCTTTGTGACAGGTGAAAAAGAGGCACAACATTTTCATTTACAAGTGATTGTAATCAGAGGATACCGCAAATAGCCAAACATGTTGTTTACACACTGAGTGCTCCCATGTCATCACAGTCACTGTCAAACGATGCTTTTTGTGTGTCAGAAAGAGGAAAATTGAAAGAAGAAAAAATAACATCAAATATCCAAGGACAGAAGGGTTCTCATTCTCTTCCAAAATCACACAGCAGCTTTTACACCCCAGAGGAAGGGGGCTGGGAAGAGAAGGAAGCTTAGTGGTAACTATGTGCAGTGCTCACCTGGGGTTTCTTCCAGATGAAAGTATATGTACCTAATGTAGATTATATTTAATGTTGTTCCTATGTGCTTAAAACAGAAAATATCACCTGGGCATAAATCTTCTATTATCAGTCAGATTCTTTTGACAATTTTCAATTACATTTCTGAATTTTTATTATATGTTAATGGACTATATTAATTAAAGCAGACTGCAATGCACTAATAACGATTAATTCAACCCAGGGTGCCTTAAAGTGAGATTTTATGAGAGCTGAAATTCTCCATGGATCTCTAATTTACATTTGCAACACAGGGAACTGTACTTCTGGACACTTCTACTTGGCATTCTCACCTAAACCAAAACAGAAGCATGGGGCCAGGGTAGGAGAGGCGGTGAGAGACTAGGGTGAGAAATGACAATGTCCTGAGGTGTTAAGAGAGGCAGTAGCTTTCATTGGTCTCTGTGGATTAACACGTGTAACCCCACCTGATAATATATACAGTTTTTAGAAAGCAGAGCACAAAATCTAATAGAATGTGCAATCAGTTATTGGTGAAGAGCATTAGCTCAGTAATAAACACACTCTGAACGTACCTACTCCCCCTGGGAAATAGCCTCTCGTGCTGTTAGTCCTTTTGTCATTCATGAGTAATACGTATTTAACGGAAATCTTAGAACAGGAAATGAAAAAGTGAAGATGATAAATCTGTTTCACTTAGACAATAATCATAGAACGCTGTGGCCAGTTAGTTTAATTTATAGATGCCGTTCCCCCTGGAAAACTTAGATACAAAAATTTTTAAAAAGGGCAGGGGAGGGAGATGGGGAGTGAAAAGATAAAAATTGGTACAAGGCATGTCTTACCCCCTGGAACAGTTAAATGAAAGAAAAACACTAATTAAGATTTCACTGCTGCAAAGCAGTATTTACAGTAGCCGGATGGGAGTTTTTCAGGGGCTCACCCTCAGTTCCTTGCTAGAAGCTCCACACTGAAGTGTGAATTGCTCATATTTAACCTGTCATGACTCTCCCTCTCTCCACTTCTTTTTTTTTTTTTCCCCTGAAGAGAAGAAACACTTTTGGACACCTGTGGGCACAAGAGATTACTAATCCATAAACATGTTTTTGGTCTCTTGCAACCTTCCAACCTGTGGCAATAATTATAATGGCTGACACATACTTGTATGACTCTTAAAATGGAATTAAAATTGCTCTCCTTATCTGTGAATACAGCACTTATTTTCATACTGTTTGGATAATATTCTTCTCTTTGTAGCAGGTACCACTACGTATCATACTTAAATGTCGTGCAAATCTTCCAGTAATTAACAATGTCTAAGCTCTGGTTTCTTTACAAAAATGTGTTACATAGCTCAGAGTGAAGAATACAGTATTTACTTGTAATGGTAAAGATCCTGGGTATGAAGTAAAATTATCAGTTGTCTAAGGGTTTTCTTTCTTCTTTATGACTAACTCACTTCTAAATAGCTTAAACTAGCTGTTCTGTTTAGTTTTGTATAAGATCTAGAAAACACATTACCATACACAAGGTAAAAGAGAAGTATTTCCAAGCTGTGCTGCAGGCCTATTAACGCTTTGTATATATTGTATATACAAAGATTACAAAATATACACTGAATTGGTGTAGCCAAAATGAACCAGCCCACTTTAAAGAACAAACAAACAAAGAAACAAAACACCAAAAAACCAAAACACATGATAAAAAAAATAGTGGCTGATGAGAAGAAGGAGAATATTTTTCCTCTCTTTGTTTGGAAAACATTTTTTTAACAGTTTGTAGATAAAGTTTTCAACCTTTTTCTGTCATCTTAGGAATGGTGATCCTAGATCTTCTCTCTCATGATCAAATAAAGTTTATGCAAAACAGACCGTCTACAAAAAATTCCATGCATTTCTTTGATGTTGTATAATTGGCTAAAAAGAAATTAGATTCAAGCACTAAATTCATAGGAAGTGATTTCTTCTTGGAGACCTAATGAAATTTGAATTTTATATATACTCTAAATTATTTAATTTGAGATTAAAAAAAAATGCAATACCCTTAATGTATTCTAGATATATCTATGTATCTGATGCAACAGTCTTGTTCTCTTGTTGAGGTTGCGAGTCCATGTTTTAAACAAAATTGTCCCACAATTGAAAGGTTCATATGTCCCCATAAATTCCATGGAAACTCCAGAAACATCTGACAGCACAAAAGCAGGTTCATTCAGTAAAGTATGGCATGCTCCTGTGTACATCTTAAAACTTCACTGAAATCAGTACCTCGTAGGGTCCAGACCTGGCTGAAAATATAAATCAAATAATTTGTCATAAGTCTCTTAATTACTAGCCAATATAACAATTCAAGAGAGGATTTATGGAAACGCAAAACTAGGGCTACACCATATAATTAGCATATACAGACATTTTATTTTGTCATTTCTGTAATTTACATGAAGCTGTATAACCATATTCTATTCTTTAGCTGGCTTCTTCTCAGCTTACTAGCAAAGCTGATTGATACTTCCAAACCAGATAACATTTTCTTCAATCAAGTCATCGAGAAAATATTTATCAACAAGTCTCAGCTTTCAGTCTTCCTCACAGCTTTTTTTTTTTTCTTTCTTTCTTCTTTGTTTTTCTTTTTTTGTCTCTAAAATTGCTTCTGTACAAGGAAAATAAAAGTTTATGTGTAAACACTTACTGCAAAATTGTAGTCTACTGCTGCATAACATGGAGGCAAAAGGTGTTACGGCTACTAAAATTCACAAGCCAAGCTTTGTGAACAAGGGGGATCCACAATAAAGTCAGATTGGCTTTGAGGTGAATGCACTGATTTACACAACCGGAATTATACAGACATAAGGAAGCATTCCTTTTTTTACGATAAAATTGCTTGGGTACAGTGAGATTTCCTGAGAGATTTATGCAGAGCCATATCTCTAGCAAGATGAAAAGAGAGTGCTGTCCTCAGAATCAAAGCCAAGGAAAAAGAAGAAAAAATAAACAGCAGAAAGGACAAAACACCCCATCATTCATGCAAGTACTATGTGCTGAAAGGAATTTCCAGAGCTTTCAGCAAGATCTGGAATACATAAATATATATATCTATATTCTGAGCCATAACATTTTTTTGGGCTTATTTAAATCACATCCTATTTTTTTATAATTTCTGAAAAAAATTATAAGAAGTTTAAAATCTTCTCAAACATACAGTTTGTCGGCACCATAATCCTGTAACTGATTATTAAGCAATATATTACAGTAGGGATACGAGTTCTTATTTCAAGCTGTATTTTAATTGAACACTGTCATTTGCCACAATATTTTGCGACCAAGACTCCTTAAAAGCTTGTACAGAACCTTATCAGAGACCCTGATAAGGGACTAGCTTTCAGAGTTTAGTGCTGGGGCCTTGAGATTTCTTTTCATAAAAAGGAAAACCAGGAGTGTAAAGGAATAAGATAAAAGGCACCTCATCAAAACATTCATAATATGTTGATGTAGTTTTACAGAACTGTACTGCACCTTTCATTATATTTTATTTTGTACTCCTCAATTTTTTCCCTTCTACCTGGTGTTTCTTGACAGCATATATGAGGAATGAATTTCTGAAAGGCTGATCTTCCTTTGTACCTCCATTTCAGTGGTCACAAGAAAATCTGCACTTCAAGGTGCTTGATGGCAAGTATAAATCAGATCATTTGAGCTGCAAATTCCCTGACTTGCACCACCAATGTATTTGGAAGCACAAAAATGCAAGTACAAATTTAGAGGAGTGAAAAGACAGGTCTTAACTTTTTAGAAGATGTGCCAGAGAGAATAAATGTATAATTCCTTTTGTATGACACACAAAAATACACACTGGTGCCACATTTTTAAAGTATTGTCCTTTGAAAATGCATCTTCTGATAACCTACACCAGAAATAAACTACACAGAAGCAGAACCAGAGAGGGAGAGGGAGGCTCCTGAATTAAATTCCTCTTTGTGTTTTCTGTGTAAGTGTATAGTTAACACTTCGGCCAAATGAAGCTTTTTTGGATCTTGGTTAGGTATTCCTGGGTTTTGTTTTGTTTGGTTTTCTGCAGGTTATGCACAGGAAAATGCATAATTTTAGAAACATATAAATACAGTAATTAAGTTTAGTGGATGAAATTCAGCTTGAGGTAGCAAGCTGGCAGAACCCTTTCTGCACCAGTTAATCCTCATGTTAGAGCAGTGACAGAAGACACTAATGGCATGTCTTTTTAGGATTTGTCGCATGCCTGTGCAGCCTGGCAAGGATTCCTATCTGTCACATGTAGGTATGCATGAAAAATGGCAGCAGGTGGGGTAACAAGATCAGTACTTTTGCGGACATAGCCATATCACAAAGTAAACTAATTTCCAGACAGATGGCTAGAACAGGAATTGTGGATGCCCCATTTAAGCAGTGCTGTGATCAGAGCAGTGCATGATCCCATCTGAAAGAAAATTATTTATAGAGCCTGTGAACGGAGTTTCTCCACACATGTAATTGGCATATATATATACAGTAATACGCATAACCGGTAATATACATATGCAACTGGTAGAGTTAAAGTTCTAGAGACCAAAATTGTGGCTGTGCATTTTGCCCCTGTGGAGATGGCTACTCATGTCTAACACTTCAGAGAACAGTGCCTTGTCTTACCTAGGCTTTGGGCAATGATATGCGTTTCGGTATTTTTTAGAGAGTCCTTTGTACTAACCTTGATCTATAGTTTTCTACTGGCTTCTAATATGGATTAATTGCCAGTCTGCTCTTCATGGAGACAGGACACTGTGGAGACAGTAAAATCACACATAAATCCCAGTGACAGGAAGAGAAAGGAGGGAAGAAACAGAACGCCATACCATCCTGAGAATAGCCAGAAGAGCTGAATTAGAATAAGGAAGGAGGATGGCAGTCACTGCTTCCTCTCTGGACCAAAGACTCACCTATGCCTCCTTTTATTTAGGAACAATGCTCCATCTAGCTGTTAAAGTGAATGCTGGAAGCTGCTGAGCTCCTCCAGGCTCTGTTTTCTTTACTTAGGGTTTGTGTTGTCCACCTTTATAGTCCCATTTTCTCTTCCTACAGTTACAATATTTTATGCCTGAATTATAAAAAAACCCTTATTCATATGCAAAGAAAAAAATGCAAGAAATTTGCATTGATAGTATGTCTCCAATGATGAAAACTTCTAAACGTTGTAACTGTCTGAACCAGCTGGATGTAGATTATCATATCCTTCTATACAGCTGTCTAGAAACAGTTTGGCAGTTTTAGAAAAAACTTTTCCTAATATTGATCATGCTAGAATATGAAGCTATATCGAGATGTAGATGGAGCTTTTACCACACCACTGAATTTTCACTCATTCTTCTCACATGTATCTGTTTTGGCTGATAAAGACTTGTGCTGTGTATACTCTGGGCAATGCAAACTCATGTATAGGTATATATGTACTTTCACACTTTCTTCTGAGTATGTTTGCTTGGTTCTCTTGTTCCAAGTACCATGACAGTCAATAGACACTGACGAAAATACCATAGGTGTTCGTAACTACCATCTTCTGATGCTAATATTTTAAGTCTAATAGTATGTTAGATGACACAAACACATTGCAGACTGAGCAACTATTGTTAGTTTTCCCTCTAGCAACTCAGAGTAAAATGGGATGATGTTTACAGATTGAAAGCAGGGTATTATGACAGTTTGGGACAGCACATGAATTTGTAATGCATTCTTTTGCTTCTAAATTGCAATCTTAATTCAACCCAGACTGCAAAAGTGAAAAACTCAAGAAATCTTGTCTTTATTTCAATTTTTATGAATGTCATTGCTTTCCAGTTGGAATTCAGGCATGGCCTGATATAAGATTTTTTTTGCATATGGTCTACTTTGGCTGAGAAGGACTTACATATATACACCTCGGGCTAAACAAAAGTACCATATGCAGAGTTCAGTTCTGTATATTCAGCACCGTTCATTAGCTAGGGCTTCATGAAATATTAAGATGGTCACAGGACTTTTGCTTTTGCAGTGTAAGCAGAAACTTCTATCCAGGATGCTCTTTTTAGGGATGCCACAGGCATCAGCCACCATGTCCTGTGAAAAATCAACACTTCCCCAAAACTGAACATAAAGGTCCAGTTGACCACTTGGCTTGAAACTACTGTTAGTATTAATTGCTTCTGGCCCATGCTTAACAACTGTTAAGTGACTGATGTGAAGTAATATTTTAGTGTTGGTCTTAACTCCTTCACAATCCAGTTGATGCTATGCAGTCACCCCAGTTGTGTGGCTGGCCAAAAAAGGATTAAAGGAAGATGTTTTCATAAAAAAAATTATTTTCACTTTTATGTATTATTCATTTATTACAGTAAAGGACTTCTCAATCTTGAGTAAATTTTCAGCAAGAAAAAAATGAAAAAAATTGTCGATGTAAAAAGAATAAATTTATTCTATTGTAATTTCAGAATGGATCAAAACATTAGTAGTATATAAAACTGACTTCATAAATAACTCAAATAATTAGCAGGGCATTGTATACACCATAATATCAAATAAATCAAATAATTATTAGAGATTCTCAAATGCTTAAATGAGATCAGGGTGGCAAGGAATGCTTAAGAATTTCAGTTTTATGGGGAAATGTAAAAAATCCAGCCATTTCTGATTTGAAATTAACGGCTCTTTTTCATGAAGTGATAGAATTTCTGATGATGCCAAAATCTCAGTTTCCAAGAAGCTTACTGAGGCTCAAATACTCTCTTATCCCTAATGCTGGTCATTCTTGCGCACAGTTAAGCTTCGCAGGCAGAGCACTTCGCACTCTCATTGCTCAGATTGCAACTGTAGTGCACATGTAGTGCATAAGAGGACTTAGTTTTCTAGCATTAAAATCTGGCACATCCCATGGGCATGAATTCACTTCTGAAAAAGGAGAAAAGAACACTTTCTTTTCCATTATTCTATCATCTTAGGTACTTAAAGATGCTGCTGAGAAGGAAAATTGAAAGCCTTTAGCAAAGATGAAGAAATGTATCCTTACATCCTTACATACTATATTTTATAAACCTATGTTAAAAAAAAAAAAAAAAAGAATCCTTAACAGTAATACAAATTTTATAAGACTAAATACTTCTCAAAGAAAGGTGGGTGGGATGGGTCACTGTATAATTGTGTGTATGCATACATATGTATATGCATAAATATATGTATATGCATATACAAATGTATATGTATGTGAATTTCAATATGAACTGTATAATTTTTTTGAGTGGGAGCTGACATTGATGGAGATTAGTGAGAACTGGCTTTACAGACATATAAGATTTAAAAGATTTTTTTCAATCTATATTATGCTAAGCAATAGGCAAAGGGGATAATTCCTTCACTTTAAATAATGTATTTCTACCTGCTTTACTTGGCTTGTGCCATCTTCTTGTTGAAAGAATAGTTGCATATCACCTTACTCCTGTTCTACCACTTCACTCTAATGAGGCTGGGAAGATCTCATGAATTCTGAGGACAAATGAAGCTCTGAAAAGTATTTTTTTTTTTGCATTTGCAAGACTAGATTGAGTTCATGACCTTTCCCCTTCCAACCCCAATGTAATTTAAACCCATTTATTCCCTTTCCTATGTATGTTTCCACTTACAATAGATTTTCTAGAAAATGGGCTGTTGTCCTGGGTTCTAAAAAAACAACATGCATGTGCCTTCACATGGAGATAGGTATTCAGTTTAAATGAACTTAATGAACTCTCATGGCTGAGATTTCTATCCCATTGCGTGGGAAATCATACAAACATGTATCTTCATACTAAAGTATTCTACTCTGAAAAATGTTCTTTCCTTCCTCTCCCTTTCCCTTTCCCTCTCCCTTTCCCTTTCCCTTTCCCTTTCCCTTTCCCTTTCCCTTTCCCTTCTTTCCCTTTCCTCTCCCCTTTCCCTTTCCCTTTCCTTTTCCCTCCCTTCCTCTCTCTTCTCCTTTTTTTTTTTTTCATTTTCCCTCTTTTCTTTCTTTTCTTTCTTTCAATGTTGCCAATGCAACTTTTATTCTGACTCTTCAGGTTTGGGAAATAGACACTGGAAATTACCTGCTATCATTCAGCTACAGTCACTCTGTTAAGAATAGCGGTGGAGACTGGCAGAGGGAATATCTGGAGCATCTCGGCTAAGTTGTTGTTGTGATACAAGGAAACTTGAGGGATCAAAAACAGGCTGCCCCACCTACGGAGATGAAAGCCCTTCTTATTTGTTGGTAAGCAAAGGGAGGAAGTTTATGTGTTCATCAGGGATCTGGTAGGTTTGTTTGCAGACATAAGCTCAACAGGTTGGACTAATTATGGTGTGTTATAGTTTTGGTGCAAGGGTAATCAGTACTTATATAAAGAGCAATGACAATACAGTATTCCCTAAAGACTGCTGGTGCTACTGCATGATTATTCATTATAGAATAAAATTATACGGGAAATGTATTTCACTGTGAAAAGATGGTGATATGCTCTGGATTGAAGGTAGCTGTTTTCACTACAGGCCATGTAAACGCAAGTTTTATTTTTATGAAGAAAAAATTATCTGGACTACTGACTATTGTTATCTTATATCCAACTCCCAAGTGATGCGAATTTTGCAAAAGCAAAATGCAAGCATGTAGTTACAGCAAAAGAGCAAAGCTAAGGTCAGATCATCAGCTATTTTGAATTTCTATTCCATACAAAAGGCTTAAGCAATCCGTAGGACAATATGTGGATACCAGAACCCCCAAATGAGAGATCAAGAATTTCAGAGGCATTGATTCCACTGAATGTTCTTCTAATAAACTTCTAATGAATGCCTAATGAATTTTTTACTATTCCCCCCCCCCCCCCCCCCCCA
>NW_009187808.1:42797-52186 GCF_000690835.1 Fulmarus glacialis
CAGAGTTTCAGAAGGAAGAGAAAAGACTATTCTTCTATTTTTGGATTTTTGGACAACGCTTTCTGCAAAAGCACTATTAATTTTAGAGATATTTGAATCACGTTCAGGCATTAAAAGGAACTGAAACTGAGTCTTCCTTCTCTTGGACAAACA
The DNA here is from genome assembly GCF_000690835.1 of Fulmarus glacialis. Taxonomy (NCBI): domain Eukaryota; kingdom Metazoa; phylum Chordata; class Aves; order Procellariiformes; family Procellariidae; genus Fulmarus; species Fulmarus glacialis. Next base: position 42,951 of record NW_009187808.1, read on the forward strand.
TTCAAGTCACAAAACCTTATATAAATTGCTGTAATTCCTCCCTCATGTAAAGGAAGGATTTTTTTCCCTTACTGCACATCCTCCTCTATTATATAAGATTAGATATTGCCTACATTTTGGAAAAGGAGGACTTCAATGTTTCTTCAGAAAACAAAAAAGAGGGGAAAAAAAAGAAAAAGGAAAAAGAAACAGTCATCCAATTGGCATCCTCAGGCAAGATATCTGTGAGATCTAAAAATTTTCCTTCCCTTCAGTGCTTCCACTGGTTAATGCTAGACAAATTCATATTTAGATTTTAGATTTTGATTTTATGAGGGCTAAATCTTCCCTCAGGGACTGTAAATGCTTAACATAAGGTTCTGGACTTTCGTCTGTGAGCCAGAGTAGACATTACAGTGTTTGGACTTCTAGCAGTAAAATCTCTTGAATGACACCTAATTCTGTATCAGCTGTTCTGTATCACAATGGATACACCTGAACAGTTGGACTAGATGACTTCTGGAGGTCCCTTCCAATCTCAACCATTCTGTGACATGCAAAAACCTACTTTTGATTCTCTCAAAAAAACCCAGATTGAAGTTCAGATCACTGGTCCATCTTTCTTTATTGCCTTTCCATCCCATGTTCTGTGGACTCAAAAATGAAGAATACACAACTTAGCTGAATTTTCAAATCTGTAAGATCCAGTTTTAGGTAAAATGTGATCAGATTATATAATTCATCTCTTATTCTCATTATCTTCCAATGCAGCACCCTGACTACCCCTAGCCTCAAAGAGAGCGTCACTTCTAGTCCTGTCATATAAAGCAGAACAATGAGGGACTATACACATCCATTACCCAGCTGATCTGTTGAATGTTTAAACTAATTATTAGCAATCTTAAGAGAGAGAAAAAAAAAACATGATTCCTCTTGTCTTTGCAGGAATGAATTGGAGCAGACAGATTGAATCTACTGCCAAGGTTAAATCCTTTATTTTCAATGACACCAATTATTTTGAGCACAAATGCTTTAATTATCTCAAGCAGGCAATTAATAAGTTGAATTCAAAAAATCAGGCACCACTATGAAACTGTCCAGCATTCAAATTCTTTTCTCCTTAAAGATATAAACCATGAAACCTTTTAAAAAGTTTTTTCAGCTTCCATTTTCACAGCCAAAGAGCTGGAGGATTTTCTAACTCTCTCTTTAACCATCATTCAATTTAGTGCCAAAAGAAATAGGTTGACAAGAGGAGAAGCTGGTTCATAACAAAACAGTGGTACAAAGGTAAACTAGCATGCTTGCCAGCTCTTTGGATCTATATTGTGTAAGAGCTACTTCAATAATGTGTGCCCTGCACCTGATGTATGCATGTTCAATGATTTCCCCCACAAGAGCAGACATTCTGTGTGTAACACCTATTACATTCCAGGTACCATACTTCTACAATACTTGCTAAAGGATCTACGTAATAAGCAGTTAAAAAAAAAAAAAAGAAAGTAAGAGACCAAAGTTGGCTAAATGATGGTTCCTTGAGAATGAAACTTGCTTGTTATTTTACTGAACTGTCTGTAGTCAGTTTTTGTGTTGATAATTGGAACATGGAAGAACTTGATTTCAAACAGCAGAACAGTAAATTGGGAAAAGGTGAGCCTCCGTCTATGAAGATGAACAAGGTTCTATGTATCAGCATAAGCTGTAAATAGTGAAAATGTCCTGTGATATATCTACCCAATTAAGTAAAGTAGGATATGAAAATAGAAAATCCTTCCTGACACATGAGGTGATCTGTTGGAAGTCCCATGACCAGAAATTAGGTTGGTTTTATATATCAACTTGCGTAACTACAAAGATTTCAGATGCTGTAAAACTATACAGGGCTTTTAAAGTTCAGCCTTTATAACTACCTTGATAGCCTGAGGCAGAGGATTCCACAGCTTCACTTTGCCTGAGTAAAGACTAAATTCTCTTTATTGGTTCTAATTTATTGGTATTAAGATGCAATATCCGAAATAGTTTCAACCAGGGTTAAACTGGAATTTGAAACTTACTGCAAAGCCCAAAGGCAGTAAGAGTACCTTATTGCTATAGGGATCAGAGTTTGTATCAACACCTCAGACTGGATCCATCTGTACCTCTGAAGTCATCTGTTAATGCACAGGGGAAAGCAAGAGGCTGGGATTTACGGGGTTCTGCTGGGAAAAATAAGTGCATTTGACCCCATTCTCAGCTCTGTTGCTAACCTGCTAATCTTTGATAAATCACTTCAGACGCTCTGAACTTGTCACTATTCAACCAACTCATTGTTTTGTTGTTGTTATTGTTGTTGTTGTTGTTATTACTGTTTTTCCAGACAGGAAAATTTATAGTCAATTTGGAACCAACATCTTTCTACTGGTGGGCTGACAAGAGTGCAATCAGGAATGTAAACTACTTGCAGCCTTAGAAAGCCAGAGACCAAGAGGCACATAGACAAATAACAGAAAGATAACCAATTTAACTGAGATTTAAACTAAATTATTCTGTGTCATAATGGAGCAGTCTGTGATGGTGCACCTGAGAGGTGGTAATCTAAGTGCATGCAGTCACATACCTGCATGTACAGTCTGTCTACTGCTCTTTCCCCTGCTCTGGGAAGAAAATTCACATATATAGCACAATTTTCTACGAATGTTGCAGGCATACAAGCTGGTTTAAAAAAAGGAACAAAGAAAGCAATAAACAAAACAATCCGGTCTACTCTCATATCCTACAGTCCAAAAACTAGAGAGGAATTGGGTTTATGGTGCAGTTCTCTTTTTGGCTTTGTTCATTGTGAAACAAGCTGGAAAACCATCTAAGGGAACAATATCCCACAACAGGTCTGTAATCCCTCCTCAGAAGAAACAATAGTGCAGTTTTGTAATTACACGTCTTTTTCTTTTTCCTTTCCCCTTTTCCTTTTCCTTTTCCTTTTCCTTTTTTCTTTTTCTTTTTTTTTCCTTTTCCTTTTCCTTTTCCTTTTCCTTTTCCTTTTCCTTTTCCTTTTCCTTTTCCTTTTCCTTTTCCTTTTCCTTTTCCTTTTCCTTTTCCTTTTCCTTTTCCTTTTCCTTTTCCTTTTCCTTTTCCTTTTCCTTTTCCTTTTCCTTTTCCTTTTCCTTTTCCTTTTCCTTTTCCTTTTCCTTTTCCTTTTCCTTTTCCTTTTCCTTTTCCTTTTCCTTTTCCTTTTCCTTTTCCTTTTCCTTTTCCTTTTCCTTTTCCTTTTCCTTTTCCTTTTCCTTTTCCTTTTCCTTTTCCTTTTCCTTTTCCTATTTTTAATTTCTCCTTCACCTTCACCTTTGCCTTCTCCTTGTTCCTTTTTCCTTTTTCCGTTTCCCTTTTTTCCCTATGCTAACATGATATGGACTTTTTTTGAAACTTGGAGGCTGATAATAATATATATGGTTTACAACTGCATGAAGTAACCAATTTCAAACCCAAATGCAGGCACAATCTCTAAATTATTTTTGGTCTATTTTTTCTTGTACCAGCTGCTTGTAAAATACTGCCAGAAAAACAATGCATTTTTCACTTGACCACAGACTTCTTTTAACAATCAGTAAAACTAGAGGGCATGGCCTAAAGTCAGTCATTCAATATGGCCAGGATATAATGAAACAAAAAGCAACAAATTCTGAGGTACTGTGAGAATGGTCAAAGAAGAACTGATATGAATGGCAGCGTTGTGCTAGAATCTTCATTTGTAAGGACATGTAGCAAAGCTCCTGTTGTGATAAAAAAGATAGAAGATTGAGATTTTGTTACGTCTTAAAATGACACAGAAAAATCAGCTGGAAACAACATGCCGTTTAAGAAACCCTTTACTTACAGTATCACATTGGTATTGTGTTTTGACCCTTGGTGGGACACTGTGACTTGTTTTTCATGATGAAAGAAGAAGATTGATTTCAAAAGGTTGCATTTTATACAGTTCACATTCAAGATAAAAAAATATGAAAATTAAAAAAAAAATCACTTGAAAGAATAAGGATCATATAATCTAATTATCTTATATTCAAACATAGAGAAGAAAGTAGCAAGGAGCACTTTTGGACCTTTCTGATTTTTTCACAGTGCATGAAGCAGCAGCTGTGGCTCTGTGCAATCCAACAGCACCTCCCATACCAGGGTCACATCAGGAGAATGGCAGCACATAAGGATGCAGAGAAACGCGGGTCTTGGCTGTGGAATATTATAAGACAACAGGGACAGGTGAGACTTCCTCCACTAGGAACCACCTTGTGCCCAGTCTGACTCCTTCCTTCTGGAGGAGTTTCTCTGTGGAGGAACTGCCACAAAGTTGACCTCAGGTTCTATTTATTTCTGTCTCCTATACATGCTGAAAACCATGCATTGTCTCTCTGTACTGTCATACATCCTAGATCTTCCTTCCCTAGTATATTTGCACATAACTGATTCAAAGAATTTCCTCTGATAACTCAGAGGAAATATACCCAAAACATTTTAAAATAGGGAATGGCAGTGCTGTTTTAATTAAATATAGATATATTTTAAATTTACAATGGCACTGTACTTCTGTGCTGTATCTTCTGTGTCTCAGCCATACAGAACACTCTGGCTTATAGCAGCATATGGGGCAAAAAGTATAATCCTTTACAAGACCCATCCCTTTGTGACACTGGGGCTTTGGAAGAACCACTTGTAAAAATCACAGAAGGCTGTGCATCAATAAATCCCATTTGTAGCAATTAGCCTCAAGAACTGGGAACTTGCTTTACATTACTGTGTACTTCAAAGGCAACAGCAACATAAACAAAATGTTTACCTGTCTTTCAAATGATGACCTTTTCAGTGAAAGCAAATAGCTTGTATAGAAGATAATTCATATTCTAACACTGTGTATCTCTTTCACGCATGATCATGTCTTATAAAACAATTTTTCTTACTTTTGCTTTGTATTTAACCAGTTTGTTTTCTTGTGAGCAAAGCTAAAGCTCAGGGAGCACGATTCATTGGACACACCAAGTCCGACATTAGATTATGGCTGGTTTACCTTGTAGAGGCAACACTTTTGGATCATAAAGCTCCCCTAACTGGTTGATGGTTCTAAGATACAGGGTCAAATATCATAGGCACTTTTTGAGGCAAAGAGCTTTTGTCCTTGCCTTCCACCTGCAGATGGGATGATTTTCATCAGTTGATCAGTTTGGATTCCCACTTGTTCTGAACCACCTTTGCTATCCTAAAGTCTGTATACTTACTTTAGGGTGGAGAAGCTGTCATAACAAGTAAAGGCATTACAGAATCCCAGAAAATTTGGCTGTAACGGATCTTGAAATTTCACCTTATCTATCCATGTGTTCCAATGTAGGATCCCTTATACCCATACCATTCTTGACAGATTTGTAACCTGGTCCTCAACACTTCTGACAAAGACGTTCCTGGGCAACATATGCTACTATGTCTGTATCATCATCATTAGAATGCTCTTCCTAGTACATATCATGCTTATCCTAAATGCCCTTTGAAATGATGATTACTTGTTGTATTGTTCATAAGCTTGTATTGCTCCTTTGAACAACACTCAGAACTGTTGCTTTATGTCTTTCTATTCTGCAGAAGCCTTTTACAGAATTGAACATTATCATCATGGACCCTCTGGGTCTTATCTTTTTGGAACTAAGCTATTAATGGACCTGGCATAAAGCCCTGCAGAGCCTAGCGGAGATGTTTCGGTTCACTACTGAACACTGGACAGCAACAACTTCTCATTCAATGAGATTTTCTAGCCATTTTACAGTCACATTACAGAAGTTTCATTCAGACTATATTCCTTACATTGCCTATGGGAATGTTACAAGAGACAGCAAGCCCCCGGGTAATAGAGAAGTATAAAGAGCTAAAAACGCTTGACCTATCCATTCCTCACAAGGAACACTGGTAAGTTAATAGTGAACCATTTTTCAATTATTAATCTGCTAAAGCTCTTATTGAAGGCAAGGATAATTTGTTCCATTTGGAAAATAATAATATCTACCTCTTCTATTCCTAACGTGGACTAAAATCTTCAGGAGTAGTTTGTAAACTTTGTTTTCTCTGTCTAATTTTGCTGCGTACTTGTAGGATCATTATCTTTGATATAAGTTTAACTATTCTGACAGATGAATGTGTAATAAAACACATACTTCTCCCTTGTTTAACCATATGGATGAATTTGCAAGAAAAATTCAATCATCTGTTTTAATGTGCAACTATGTAATCTTTAAGTCATTAGGCAGTTTTCACATTTCTGCCTTCAGTTGTCCTGTGAGATAATGACTAAGATAACACACACACAGGGAACACCATAATGTAAAAATACCCCACTATAGGCTAAAAGCAACAACGGACAAAAATCTAGCTACAGGGTTTTGCAGGCCAATATCTACCCACCGTCCAAGAAAGGAATAAGCACTAGAGTTAGAGCCAGGTACCTGGCAGCCAGGCAATTTGAGATGATGCAGTCATGTACAACCTATTAGATGGAATTAATGAAAGAAATAATTCTTAGCAATTACTACATCTTAGCTACTATAGTTAAATTTGCACCATCCCCCCCAAAACAAACACACACAAACATGGTAATAATTCACTTTTGGTTTTTTTATGGAAGTGTGAAAACAAGTAATGAGAAGATAAGAGGTAGTGACTAGAAATCAAGAGGGCATATATCTTTGCCTAGATCAGGCTATTAAATAACTGAAGTGACTCATAAGCCACAAAACTTGCAGTGAGACCTTGCATTGGAGCTGGTTACTTTAAGCCACCCATTTGTCTCAGAAGCAAATTGGAGGTTATGCAGCATCATTTGTGTTGGATATATACAATTTAACTATCACTCTCTACAAAAATCAGATTTCTCAAGTGTACTCCAACACTTACAATGATGTCTTCCGAAGATTTTCATCAAAAGGCTTGAATAAGAATAAGCTATTGTTAACATCGTGGATCTTGACAACTTGAAAACACTGCTTTCTTGAATTGATTGCTCCTGTGAGAAACAAAATCATAAAGGCTGAATTGTTGAGTACCATTTCCTGCTTTCTGACTTGAGGTACAACTGTTTTGAACATCTTTCACTTAGCAAGGAAATACCAAATAATTCTGCATTTTGTCTTTATTAGAATCTTGTCCATACTTTACACCATGTAATTTTCCTGCCTTTATACATTTTTTTTTTTAAATTTTCAGAAAGATTGACTTTGGATTACTAATCTAGAGTTTATCCTTTATCACCGAATTTAGGACTTTTGCTCTCTCGCTAAAATCAGCTGTGCTGGACTATGCTTAACAGAATTGATCTGTATACGTATTATGGAGCAAAGTCAGAAATTTACCCTCTTGTTCAAAGATATGCTGTGCGCATAGCTCACTACCCTTCACCATTATCTTAAGGACAGTTTTGGCAGCTAGTAATTTGGAAGGTGTAATTGTCCTAACAGCCATGAAATGACAAATTGTAGGCTACTGGCTGTGACAAGTTCATCTGATTTTTTTCAACCATGCATATATATACCACATGTGATTTAAATAGCTTAAACTAGAAAAGTCAGGAAAATATATATGTGAAAACTAGTCAGCTTTATCCCAGTACTTCTGCCTTTGTCACTTAGTTGTCCACACCTGCTCAATTTTCCGGAGTTGGTCTGGTATATAAGTAACGATTAATGATTTTTTTTAAGCCAGTTTCTTGACAAAATACATACTGACCATAATAATAGTCATATTTTTCTCTGTCACTGGACAAACATCCGTATGTCATGTACTGCTCTCCAAATAAGCCTAGTGAAGTCTCCAAAGTATAGTTTCTTGCACTTTTCCTGGTAAAATGATCTTTTTTCCATGAAATAAAATTTCCTTGTAAAATGTAATAATTCTTCTCTTGAAAAAGAAAGTCTGGTGACTTTGGGTATGCTTCTAGAGCAGCTTGATCATTTTGTGACCCTGTAAAAGGAACTGGAGCTTTGGATTTTCAGTACCAGCGTGTCTGAGATGCAGCAATGAATCAGACATTGGTTTAAGGTTTGCAGAGCCTTTCCCAAGTTTCAGCTTCTTCAAACAGCTGCAATGTTCCTGCTTTAGTTACACTGTGAGGGTGTCTAGGCGGAGTATCAGCAATCCCAGCACCTTGCTGTGCACATGCTCTGCCTGAAGATTGTACTACATGCACAGAAGTGATCTTTGACATCTCACCAGCACACCATCTATGTCTTTGTTATTTGTCAAGGGTAAGAGTCATTTGCATTGTGTATAAAGTTGCAGCAATCTAATATGCACAAGTATTTTTTACAGGTTTTTCCTTAACCACTGGCAGCAAGTCATTCCTTCTCTATATGAGCACGCAAAGTCACAGCATCAGTTAATGTGTCAGCAGTGTATGCAACAGCATTGGAGAACCATCAATCCTGTACCTGCATTCGGCAAAGTAAATATAGTGCATGATTTATTATGTCTGATTCCCAATTCTTTCTCCCTCACTTCTGAGCCACTGTGCCTGACTCTGCATGTCTAGCTTTTTAATTCTAAATTTCTAATAGTCATGCTTCATTCTAAAGGTTGATAAAATTTCAGTATTTAGGGCAAGAATGTAAGGTTCAGTACTGTATGGCAAATCTACATTTTATTGCAGTCTTAGCCTATGTTTGCTATCACCAGTCAGAGCAGCTTCTAAAAGGATGCAAAACCCCAAACCCTGAAATCTGTTAATGTTAAGCACTAGCAATTAAAAAAAAAAAAAAAAAAAAAATCTTAAATAGTGGTTTGTTTATTTTTTTGGTCAGTGTTTCACTTGTGACCATAAACCAAGAATACCTTGATAATACCCTAGTATGTAACTCAACTCATGTTGACTTAGGAAATTCCTTTCCTGGGCAGCCCTTCACAAAGTAAATACATTTGCTGTAGTTACCAAACGCCAATTCACTTCTAAATTCAGAAGTAGTTAGTATTTTCTGACTGCCTACAAGCAACAAAGAGAACACACCTGGTGTGTTAGTTTTCAGTTACCATTTTTTAAACACTTTTTTTTAAGACCTGAGTTTTAGAAGTTGAACACATATATGTGGACTTCTACATTTCAGTCCTAATCATATTCGTTCTTTCTCTGTTTTCTCCTGACACTGCCTGAATTTAACACCTGACAAGTGATTGAATGCAAATAACAGTTTGTATTAAAAATAATGCATTTTACTGTCCACTCTTTTATCTTATTTCATTCGAAGCCACCGAGGCGAAGG
>NW_009187809.1:0-1086 GCF_000690835.1 Fulmarus glacialis
GAGGCGCCTTCTCCAGCCGGGCGGCAGCGAACACCGCTCCCGACCGGGCAGCGGAAAGCCCCCACGCCTGTGGAAAATTCACCCTGCGTGGGGGTGCTGCCAGGGGCTGGCACTTGCGTTTCAGCTGTGCCCGCTGTGCCTCCCCGCAGCGCAGACCGGGAGCTGAGCGCTGTCCTACGTTACATTTAACCGTCAGTGGTGTCAAAAACCAAAAAAAAAAAATTTTTTTTTTTCAAATCATCCTCTTTGCACACAAGGGGAAGAGAGAGGGGAGTGGGGGCAGAGAAAGATAAAACATCAGCTGAAGTGCCAAAATGATTTATGAGACAGTGGAAAATATTTCATAAAGATCTCTCAGAGATTCTTTACTTAAACCAGTTAGAAAACAAAGGGGCTGTTTCGTAACAAATAAGCAGAGGGATGGGGAAGGATGAAGGAGGAAAAGAGGAGGAGAAAAAAGTACATTTCAGGTGATGATAAACTCGCAGTCTGAAAATAAAAATTGAGCAATTTCTACCTTGTCTTTTTACCCCTGGTTATTACCCTAGAAAGGCATTTCTCCTTGCTCTCTGCTGCTCTGCTAGGTCAAAGCCACGTCTATTTTAGCCATAGACTTATTTGTGAAATAATTCTTAAATCCCACTCTAGCATTGAAAAAAGCAAAAAAGTGGCAGAGGTGTGGAAAGTGGGAGGTTGGGTTTGCTGATATTTTCCCAAATGCGCGTGAGGGGAAACTTTACAATGACTAAAGTGGGCCCAACCTATTGATTCAAAGAGGTGTAACAAGCTCGCTCTTTCCTTCCTTCTTTCCTTCCTTTTTTCCTTCCTCCTTTCCTTCCTTCTTTCTTTCGTTCTCTTTCTTTCTCGCTCTTTCTTTCTTTCTCTCGCTCTCTCTCTCTCCCCCCCTTCTCTCGTTCTTTCTCCCTTTCTCTCTCTCTCTCGGTCTCTCTAGCTTCTATTTATTTTTCTTTCTTTTTCTTCTTTATGTCTTTCTCTCTTGAGCTCCCTCTTCTCTCCCTGTCTCTCTCTTCCCCCCTTTCCTCTCTCTCTCCCCTCCACCTCCTTTCTCCCTTTCTCTCCCCGTCC
>NW_009187810.1:0-221 GCF_000690835.1 Fulmarus glacialis
CCCCCCCCCGCCCCACTTACCCTCATGCCACCTCCCTCCCTGCAGACTTTGTGGTGGACCAGATGCAGGCAGTGAAATTCGCCTTTGACATTGCGCGGGGCATGGCCTTCCTGCACACGTTGGAGCCCCTCATTCCACGCCACCACCTCAACAGCCGCAGCATCATGGTGAGTGTCGGCGTGGCACGGCCCAGCCCTTCCTCCTGCAGGCTGGGGCAGGGC
>NW_009187810.1:237-1915 GCF_000690835.1 Fulmarus glacialis
CCCTCTGACCCCCCCTCTTTCCCCAGATCGACGAGGACATGACAGCACGGATCAGCATGGCTGACGTGAAGTTCTCCTTCCAGTGCCCAGGGAGGATGTATGCACCAGCCTGGGTGGCACCAGAAGGTGAGCGCCCGGTAGCCAGGCCCCTCCGGCTGCTTGGCCCCTTCCTCGCCCTCAGCCCCACTCAGCCCGCCCTGCTGGATTCCCTACAGCCTTGCAGAAGAAGCCAGAGGAAATTAACAGGCGCTCGGCTGACATGTGGAGCTTTGCGGTGCTGCTGTGGGAGCTGGTGACCCGCGAGGTGCCGTTTGCAGACTTGTCCAACATGGAGATAGGCATGAAGGTGAGGAGAGGGCTGGGCAAAATGCATCGGTCCAGACCAGATCAGCCAGGGCGTAACGGGGCCTGAGCAGCCAGCAGGGAGGGGAGGCAAGGCCCACGGAAGGAGAGCCCACCGTCACTCCTCCCAGAGGTATGGGCTGTGCCTGTCGAAGGCAGGGCTGGGTCCAGATTTCTGATCCTGCCCTGCTCTCCCGTGCTCCCAGGTGGCACTGGAGGGGCTACGTCCAACCATCCCCCCTGGCATATCCCCACACATCTGCAAGCTGATGAAGATCTGCATGAACGAGGACCCAGCCAAGCGCCCCAAGTTTGACATGATCGTGCCCATCCTGGAGAAGATGCAGGAGAAGTAGCGAGGGGGGGGTGCCTCCCAGCCAGCTGACGCTGCCACGCTTCCCTCCCCGCCACCCCCAAGGGCCTTCTTTAACCCCCGAGCCAAGGGGGAGCAGGAAAAAAACTCACCCTGAGCCAGCCATGGACAAACGGTACAGACATTGCTGCCTTCTCTGGAGCTGCTCTGCAGGCTTCAGACACTGAAGCACCAGATCTCTGGCAGCGCCTCCATCCTCCCTGGCAGCTACGGGCAGAGACTGAGCAGGAGGCCTGGCCCACCACGCCGAGCATGGCTGGGCTCCGCTACCTGGGAGGCTGGGACGGGGCTGTGGAGCCACCCTGTCCTCCTCGTCCCCAGGCCCAGAGCTGCTCACCCACTTAACAGTCTCACGTTAGGCAATGCCCAGTCCTGGTGCTCTTCCCTACTAAGGACAGCGGGGTGAAGCTTGCCTGTTGCGCCCAGCACCACCCCAGCTTCGCGCTTCACTCTTTATCGTTTCCATCCAGGCCATGTGGAAAAGCCGCCAGTATCCAAAATAAACATTTGTTATGAAAACTGGCTGCTGGTGGAGGGGTGCATACGTGCACAGGGTGCTGCCCACAGAAAGGGGACGGATACGGGGGCTGCCCAACAGTCCGCAGAGTCCTAGGCTCTGGATCTGCGCCTGTACCAACCCTCCTCCAGCGCCTGGAGCAAGGCAGGCAGGTGGGCTAACGGCGCCCGCCTCTTTCGAGAGAAGGGCCCAGGCTGTCTGCAGCGCTGTCTGCGAGGCCCCCGCGCGTTCCTCCTGAGGTATGCTTGGGAGGAAGAAACGAAGAAGAGGGTTGGGCCGTCCTATTCCCACTACACCCACCTTCCTTCAGCTTCTTGGGGCAGGGCTAAGCCCTCCTGGGAATGGCAGAAGGCACAACTATAATCCACCAGTTGCAAGCCCTGCAACCGACCCCTCTCCGCAATGGCCTTTCAAAGGCACGGGACCAACTTCTGTTGGTGTAGGGA
>NW_009187810.1:1978-3375 GCF_000690835.1 Fulmarus glacialis
CCACAAAAAAAACTCGCCAGCTGTTTAATGGCACAGAAGCGACCCTAAAAAAAGTTCCCAGTGACAATCCCTCAGTCCTTATGTGAAATAATGTGGCTTTTTCACATTGATGCCATATTCTGCAAGTGCTGGTGTCAGGTCTTCCATGGTCAGCGTGTACTTCTTATCCTGAAGGGACAAGGAGTAGTGTCAGTCACAGCAAGGACAATCTAAGCTGCCAGGCTTTCCTCATAAACCTGGTGGAGTTTAGGATTTTTCCCCTACAAGCTGTGGTGACCTGCATGTGCACAATTCCCAGAAGCAGCTGCAGACCAGCACTTGGGGCATTAACCAGCTCTCAAGTACTGCACGTTTTGTTTGCTCTGTGCCCTCAGCTGCTCAACGGACAGAAAGACGCTGAGCATTAGCCAATGCTATAAAGATAAATTACATCGCCCTCGTGAGGCCCCCGAACCGCAAACAGATGACGACTGGGAGAATTCCCAGAAATTACGCCTACATGCTTGCTCCCCGTTTATGTTTTTCCCCAAGCATGTGAATTTTGGTCGCTGTCAGAGGGAGGACGCAGGGCGAGATGGCCCTCGGTCTGATGAGGTGCAGCTACTCACACGTTCCTGTGAAGCCATCAAAGCATATTCCACTGCCCACCTCATTTTCCCGCCAGCGTCCCTTTTCCACCAGCAGAGCCCCAGCTTATTAGTAAGCGTGTTGACCCTTCAGGAGCACAACAGGTTTAAGACTTTCTACAACCCACATCCCCGCATTCGATGGCAGCAAGTTTAGCTTGCTACAGCCCCAGGAGAGGACGCTTCCCCTCAACCTGCCATTCTGTCCTTCTCTCACCTTGCTCTTATTGCGGGAGCTGCCTGAGGCTGTTCCCTTCATCTTGCAGTGCTGCAGCGCATCGTTGGCAATGTCAGAAATAAACTTCTGTGCGGCCAAAGAGATCAAACGAATGCTACCCAGCAGAGAAAGAGAAGGGATAATTTCAGACAGACAGCAGAGAGCACCACCGGGACCAAGGAATTTCTGTCAGGACCCTGGCTATCAGACCCCATATGGGGTCCTTGAGACCACACTCTACCACACCCGCTGCCACTTACATGCGTGGATCAGAGGCCTCGAATCCTGCTCTGTTGAGGTAATACCCCGTGACAGCATCTGGGATCTGTACAAGAGAGAAGTTGGAGGAAGCCTGCTTCCCGGTGGCAGCCTGTCACCTGCGTGCAGCCTGCCCCCAGCGCGTCCCGTGTACCGTAGGCGTGTAATCCTCCAGCTGCATGAGGAAGTCCACCAGCGGCGTTGTGGAGACCACCGGCTTCACGTCCCCGTTGGCCGCGCTGGGTGGCACGTAGACCCCATTGGACATAGCCCCTTCGGGGGGAGCTGCAGCCACC
>NW_009187811.1:0-8458 GCF_000690835.1 Fulmarus glacialis
GGGGCGGCGGGTGCCACCAGCCTCTGCAGCGGCGCGGCGCCGAGCCTTTCCTACCAAGAGCTCAAAGACTTGAAGAAGACCAACATCCTCCACATAGACGTGCGGGAGAGGTGGGAGATCGAGAGATTTGGAAGAATCCCAGCGTCTGTCAACATACCGCGTAAGTTACTAATACTGCTACGTGGAGGCACTGGGTGTTCCCCTTTGCTTGATGGTCAAGTCTGTGGACAAGTGGTGGTGACTGAGCAAAGAGGAGCTGTGCTAGACAGCTGCTATTATGGTGTGAGGCTAAACTTTTACTCCAGAAGAATTAGAAGCCTTACAGTGTAAGCCTGTCTATGGATGGAGAATAAATGAAACTTTTTTTTCTGTATTTCCTAGTGGGTGAATTAGTGGAAGCTTTACAAATGGACCCAACGGACTTCAAGGAGCAGTACAATCAAAAGATGCCGTCCAAGTCGGACCCTGTGGTTTTCTCCTGTTTGGCAGGAACAAGAAGTAAACAAGCACTCAGTTTCGCCATGTCCTTGGGCTTCAGCAGGTATGACTTGTGTGTGTAAGGGTGGGATTAATGCGGCCTCCCCCCATAATGCAGAACTCATACTCAGCTTCTTGTGGGCAAGGGTAAAAATTTGTATGTGGAATATGAACAAAACGGCTGGTATTTGAGTTAGACATCTTCTCTTGTCTCCACTGAACCTTGAACGATGCCATCAGGTGTTCCAGCAAAGTGAGGTGTATCACCCTGTGAAACAACCCCTCAGCAGCTCTGCACGTGTGCCGCAGGTGACGCAGTCTGCTGCAAGACCATGCTGCCACCGAAGGGTCCTTCTGCCTCTTAGGGCTCCCTTGACGAGACATTGCTTCCTTATACAGCTTCATAAGCTCTAGTCCTAAGATGCAGGATGATTTGAAAGGTGGAGAACTGCTCGCTTTTGTAGAAGTACAATCTTAAATTAGATTAAATAGTTCATGAAACCACACCCTTTAAATTGCAGTTCTACCTGTACAGTTCATTGTTGACAAAGTCAACGCCTTCACTTTCAGTAAAGCATTGGATTGTTTGCCAGGAGTAAAGCAGTGAAGGCAGTAGGTAAAAAGACAGTGAGATTGATAGAGTGAAAGCAAAAGCAGCGTTTGGTTGGCAGAATTGTTACACCTGTGCCAGAAGGTGCCTCGCTGGCTTGAAGACTGCAGATAGAATTTTAAAAATTGGTTGTTTGCTCATGTTTTCGCTGAACTGCAATTCATGAACTGGAATATTCCTGCTAATTCTAGTCAAAAGTTTGGAACCACGTTCTTGTTTTATAAATATATTGTTTTAATAAGTGCAAAATATCCTCCATTACCTGTTTTTCATGCTGCCTAATTGAAGGCCTCAGTATTGTTTTGCATCGTGGGTTTTTGTTTTCCAGAGTTTAATTTTATGCAGGCTTATGTCAGCTCTATAAAGCATGTAGGTTTGCAAGGAAGTAAGGATCAGTGTGCTGCATTTATTTGATGACGTCTGAAGTATTAGGCACAATAACATGTAAATCTCCCACCGCAGTGAGTCTGTTCTCTCTTTTTAAAAAAAGAAGTGGCAAACTGTTTCATTGATCCGGCTGCTACTACTTGCTTGATGTTTTTGCTTGATGTTTGATCTCCAGCATTGTGTCGTTTGGAAGAAAAGAGTTACAAAATACACTGCATGGAAGCAGGCAGTATTAGAGTACAAGGAATGTCTATCTGTCTCATTGAAGCTAGGTACAAGTGTATTTGATTGCAGAGAATTTCTGTATGTTTTTTTTCCTCTGATTTTTTTTTTGTTTTGGTTTAGGGGTTTTTTGTCATTTCCTCTTAGATACCACTTTCAAGAAGAGTCCTTCTTAACATTGTATCTTCTGCATATTTTCAGAGTTCAGCAATATGGTGGTGGCTTTGAGGATTGGGTAAAACATGAACCTCCAGAGAAAAAATGAAGATGGCTACCCCATCAAGGCTTCAGGATATTTTGTAGGTTTTAGCATTTAAACTACATGCACTGCACTTCCAGAATACAGCCCACTCCTGCTTTCTTCTGTAAATGGACATTCACCTTCTAATAGCCGTGCATATCAACTGCTTGGTTTAAATTATATCTAAAGACTATGACATGAACAGAGGACATGAAATTTGTTCAACCTTTACTTTGGGCTATGTTTTTTGGTGAGAGTATGTGAAGAGAGCCCAAGTGCTTGTTATGTTTACCAAGATTTTTGTATGGTGTAGGTTATGATTGTTTAAACTAATGATGATAGGACAAATAAAATTATCCTTTCACAAATAACTGTGTTGGGTAGTTTGTTTAGAATAGTTAAACTGCAGATATTCTAATGGAATTGGGGTAACTGCCCTAAGCACAGATTTATTATACTTCATGTGTAGCTGGAGTTTAAAAATATTTGCTGTGTTATCAGAGTACAAGTAGAGTACAAATTTTTAGGTTTGTACTATGTGATTGTAAGGCGAAAACTTCACTACTGGTCAGAAAATGCAAAGGGAAACTGACCTGATGCTAGAATACTCGCTGTTCAAAATGTTGTGTGATTCCTTATTTTAAAAGTATATCCATTTCTATACACAGATCTGCTGAGCACAAAATGCTATAGCATTCAAGTCAACAAATTCTGTTCCCTCAGCAGCTCAGTATCAAGTGAGAACTTGCCTATATTTGAAGTTACTATTACAGAGATGTAATCATTTTAGGCTGGAAAATTTGAGGTATCCAAGGAAGTTACTAAACTCCCCTCCTTCTTTTATGTACGTTAATTTGCGTGTTTTAAACTTTAAAAAACAAACCGACCCATCCCATCCCCACCTATAAATTTGCATAGTCGTAATTTTAAGGATTTTTTGTTTGTTTTTTAATACTGTTAGCAGTTCAGGGGGACTAGCAAAGGTGAATTGCTTTTGCCTCTAGGAAATTTAAGTCCTAGCACGGAAGTTCAGGACTCTGCAGAACATCTGGAAAAAGGAATTAAAATCTCTGGTTCTGCTCTAATCAGTATTGCAGGCAATGTGCGCTTACCTTACGTCTCTTCCATTCTGACAGTGCAGTCTGCATGGTGAGAAGACGACCTAAAAAATACACCCTCTCAAGTTTAGAGAACAGAGAAGAAAAAGTAACTAATCTTACTAGAATTGTATTTCCAGCAAGTCCCGCAGTGTCTCTGCAGTCATTTCTTTCTAGAGGAGAACTCCTGTAGTTGGCACAGCCAGCTGCGTTAGCTGTGCTGCCCTGACAGTGTATCTTACAAGGGTTTCTGCTCTCGTCTTTGCTGATAATTACAGACCCTGTAGTGTACCTGTCATAATAGTGAGTTATAAGTGCATTTTTCTTCAAAGTATCATTGACTTTTTAGTGGTCTTATTGCTATATTTTATTTCCAATCCATAAAAAACACCGAACAACTTAAGAACCAGAATTTAGACTAATTTCCAAAATACTGGTTTACTTTAACTGATGAATTAATGGGAGTAAGATGAAATTAAAATGCCAGGATGAGTATGGGTGTTACCTTGTGGTCAACTACTCTGCAATTCTCACTATCTTACTCTTGAAAGGTCAGGAGGAGTAACAGATGCCAGCAGTTTTGTTGGATTTAGCCAAATCCTACGATCTATTAATTTTGCCTGTTTAACATGACCTAGACTGTCAGTTTCACAATGCTGTGGGCACATAGTCAAAGGGGCAACTGAAGCCCACTGTTGGCTGTGTTGTGCCAGGCCTCACCAGGACTAACGGTGCGTTTTGATCTAGATCATTAAGGTCAGATTGTACAGAAAACTTGAGACACACTGAAAATATTTAGCTAAATGTGTAATTAATCATGCCTAGCTGTATTGACTGAGCCACCAAACTTCAGTATACAGATGAACAAAGCAAGGAGATCTCATCAGCTGAACCTAATCACGATTTAGTCCTAAATGACCAATGCTTCCTTTTGTAGCTACATTAAAGTTTGTTGGGAACATCTAAAACTACATAGCCACAAAAAATGAACAACAAACAGTTATATTGGGTCAAACCAAGATCTGTCCAGCCCGTTATTTTCTGTTTGGCGGCAACCGGCAATAAACATCTGAGGAAGAGTATAAAACAGGTTAAGTATGTAATGATACAATCCCCAGGTTATTCTCATTTACAACTCGGAGTGCTTTCATACTTCCTTCAGGCTTTGCATGTCTTGGTATATTTGGGTATTTGTAAACTTTCAACACAAACTCCCAGCAGTCACAGCAGGCTGCATTGGGTTTAACAAGGCATTGTGAGAAGTTGTCTTTCCCTTTGTTGCTTCTCAGCTTGCCATGTATTGTTTTCATCGGATGCTCCTTCTTCTTCTGTCAGAAGTGATGAACAGCTGTCACCTCAGTCTTCACACCACTCATGATTTTTCTAGACCTCTGCTATCTTTTCGGAGCCAGAGTTGTGGATTTACTTTTTTTTTTTTTAATAGGAAAGCCACTGTATACCTAAAAATACATATTTTCATTAGTTTTATTAGCCTTGGTAGATTTAGTTTTTATTAGTCTTGGTAGTTTTTCGCAAGGTGTTACTCAAACTGTTTGTAGCTTGTCAAAGTTGATGATCCTTTCTGTGTCCTCCTCTGTATCTTCTTTATTTGGATATAACTTGCTTTTCAAATGATGCTTTTTGAGTTAAATAACTTGTCTGATCCAGTTCAGTTTGCTTCCTTTTAGATTTTTCCTTAAGTCTTTTTGGCATAGATGGCCTGTGTTTGCTTTGACGCTCCGCTGTCACCTGTAACCATGTAAGCTGTGAAGACTTTCAGCTACCTCTCTTTTAATGAGGTACCTCATTTTTATGCATTTCTCTCCTTTGAAATAAAGCACAGTAAAGGTGGTATTTTTCTGTCTGGTTGGTAGCAAAGCTGTTGAATTCACATTATGTTCCATTTCCTGTTGTTCCAATTTACATCTTTCTTTTTATAAGTGTCATCGCTGAATCCAGTTCCTTTGACTGCACTTTGTTGTCTTTCACTGTTTACACTGGAATCAGAGTTGGTAAAACTATCCTCACCTCCCCAGTAGAGAAATTACTTAAGATACTTCTATTTACCATCAAGAAGTGTCTGATATTTTAGCTCCGAGGTTTAGGTCACATAGGTAATTTAGGTGTGAAGTCAAGTCTGCAAAGGCTCTTGAGCAGCAAGAGAACTTTTAATCACTCCAGCCAGAATTCTTCATTAACAGTGTGAAATCCCTAATTTCAAAACATTAGCTTTCTTAGCAGATTATATGGATACGTGAGAAGACTGGTGTTTACCTAAAACAGTTCCTGTTTAAGAACTCCACACAGCGGTCAAGTTGCATTGATTTATTTCTACTCCCCAAGTCCACATTACAAATAGCACATTTTAGACTTCAAGAAACAAAGGCAAATACCCAAACTCCACTTCATCAATCAAGTGTCTGTAAAAGGTATGGATCAAATGGCAACAAAAGTAGCAAAGACCAAAGTGTATATAATTTTCTATCTCACCAAAGTGGTTTGGGCTTGTTTACCTAATGTTTTACGAAAATAACCTGAACAGAAATAAATGCTAGTAGCCTAACGGGCTACATGCAAACACACTTCAGTTACATTTCACTGAATGACCAGCCAATTACAAAGACAGGTATTTGCAAAAACGGGTTTTTTTAAGGGGCCAGGTTTTTGAACCAAGGTGCATCACAGAGCAAGGGTTTTCAAAAATTTCCCTCCCAATATTTCAGACCAGTGAAATGTGTTGCTTCAGGAAAAAAAAATGTAGAACAATATTACTGCACTTTATTTTATCATTCAATTTTTATACTTGGGCAAGTCAGCTTTATCATTCAAAATGAAATTGTACAGAACTTAATTAGAAACAAAGTTATCTAAAAATCAAGAAATTCGATTTAGGCCAATTCCTGACTTCAGTGGGATATCTGCCTGAGTAAGGAACACAGGATATGGCCTTCTGTTTAAAGGAATCTCATTTTCTCCAGCACATAGTTAACCAAGGAATCCCATTTCAGTTATTCTAAAGAGTTGCTCCTAACATCACAATTAAAATTAGCCAGTATGAAGCTCACCAAAAGCTTGATCCTCTTAAATAAACTCTCTAATGAACCACACAAATTCACACTAACAGTGAAGGCAGACTAACAGTGTATATCTTTTGTACAAAAAAAATCCACCATAAAAAATAGCAATGATGTCCAGATTTCTACTTGATTGTGAAATATTCCGATTGTACTATACAGTACGTTTACTTGAAAACAAAAATCATAGTATGTCGGGTTTTTTAAATTCCTAACACTTGAAATGTTTAAGAAAACTGCAGAATCACTATACATATTGCACTTTTCTGGAAAGCTGAGCTACTACGCTTCATGGCAAAAACATCCAAGTACATATACTGAGTAAAACAGCATTTTTCTAATCCAAAAAAGGAACTGGATTTCTTTCCTGCAGCTTTCATTAAAACTGTAACAATATTCTTTGCAGGCTCTTTTAGGCTTTGTTTCTGAAGGATTGCTGTGTTACTTGTTACAGAATCCATTTTTTTTTTAAAAAAAATCAACAAAACTCAAGGTAATGAATAGATTTAACATACAGTGCACTATCTTCCTTCAGTCACAAACAAAATGAAAACAACACAGGTCATTAATATGCTTACACTTAGGCTTCAGGTTACTGTTGCTTTAAAAATAGTTCACTTCAATGGCAAGTTACAATTTTCTCAAAGCAAACAAAACCAATACTGTACTATTTGTTTTGAGTGGATAGTGTTAATCTTTTGCAGCTCGGTTTAACGGTTGATTCCTTACACTGAAAAATCATAGTACATTTGCTCCAGCGTCAGAGAAAATGATGCAGTTTTAAAGAAAAAGCTTTCAAAATGCTTGACACAAACAAGCTATTTATTCTTCAAGTTCTTTGTCAAAGATGTTACTAAAACCTTCTGTCCATTTCATGAACACAGGGAAGATCCCAGGATGTCTTGAGTCAAAGTGGTCCATAAAGAAATTCTTTGGAATGTCTTAAGATTGGCTATAACTAGAGTTCTGGCTACCATTTGGACCCTGTTCTCCTTCACTGGAAGAAAAAAAAAACAAAACCACATGTCTTCAAAAAGAAGCATCATATTACATTTTTGTCTTTTTTTTTTTTTATTATTAAAAAATACGGTATTCTGAAAGTCGTAAAAATCTTTTGAAGGAAAATACTTCAACATATACACAAATAGGTTAAGATATTCTGCTCAGTTTCATAAAAAATACAAAGGCTATTCTCAGCATGCATAAATAACTTCAGTGTATTTATTTGAATAATAATTTCAATATATCCCCATGCAGCTGCCTGCTGAATCTACTTCTGAAGTCAACATTTCAAAGTTCACATTACATAAGCATGTGCACAGGAATTTGCATGTGCAGGTTCCCAACAGTGATATTTAATCACAGTAATTAAATACGACATCAAGCAGGCGCAGTTCCAACGAATCTGGCCCAGCCACGGAGCCTCACAACGCGGTTCCTTACATTTGCTAAGCTGTATTGAGCACATTCTAATCACCTTAACACTCTCCATAAAACAATGAATGTTCTGCTTCTCACTAGCTCCTGAACAATCAGACTGGCTGTTTGTAATAGAAAGGTCTGCACTGTAAAAACATACGCTATACCTCAAATTAAACATTTACTCCTTCTTAAGACAGTAGTCCAGTTTTTCCATATGAAAGGTATATTAAGGAAGTACAGTACCTGTTTGGAGGTGGTTTTGGTTTAGGCATTTTACTAAGAATAGTAGCCATCTCTTTCCTCTCATCAAAGTTCTTCCACTGCTCATACAGCTTCAGAATAACCCTGATTATTTCTAAAATCTGATTAGAAAGAAAATAGATCTTAAGGTCAGACACAATAGTGATTTTATCTTTGTCACAGTCAGTTTAAGTGTGTGATTAATTAAACATGCCCCGAACTGAAATTAAGCAGCACAATTTTCATAATATAAACAGAGCTGTCTCACATCTAATCTGGTCTGGTAATCAACCACTTCTGTAATTAGTTTTTTTTATTTAATTGTGAATGGAAGCCTGAACAGAATACTTTCCCTCCCATTCAACTGTATATACCACTTCTCCTCCCCTGCAAGCTGAATAGCTTTTTATTTATTTATTTGCAACTACTGTCACAGCTTATAACTATGCTACTGGGAAAATACAGACACCTGGCAGCATGACTGCAGCTAGATGACCATGGATTACCAATACAGTAGCTGATGATTATCAAAGTTCTATACACATCAGAGGCACAGTGTAGGAAAAAAAAAGCCCAAAACCACAAAACATTGGTCTGAATTCTTTCCTTCCAAGAAATAAAGAGCCAAGGAGTGTCTAAATACTTTTTATTCTTATTATATTCTTCTCATTATTATTTTTATAATATT
>NW_009187812.1:0-936 GCF_000690835.1 Fulmarus glacialis
GCACCGGTGCCCGTGCCTCTGAAAGCTGGCCAGAAACTTCTGGACACTGTGAAAGCCCAGAGTATCTGTCAAGGCTGGGGTTGGTACCAGTTTGGTGATCGCACTCTTATCTTGTAAATAACTCACTTTAAACTTACACTGGGTAAAATGTGGGCAAACACACAGGAGGCCACGGTCCCTCAGAGCCTGCGGGATCAACTGGTTGGGTTCGTTTTCATCACCGAGGAGCTGGGAGGTGCCACCCGTTAAGGAAGCACTAATCGGAACAAGCAGGGACACGACTCCCAAGCTTCAGGAACAAGCGAGTGCGTCCCGCGGGGACGGCCTGCTGCTAGCACACACTGGTCCCAATTCCCAGGGGTGCATCCTCAGCACTGCAAGTCACAGCAACATGATGCCATCTCTCTCTACATAGGTTTAAGCAACAGCAATCATATCATAATTAACTAATTAATCAGGGCATAACATATTAATTGCTAGCACACGAGGCTCCGATTGAGCAGGTGCTGTGTGGGAATCTAATAGGATAATGAACTGACTAGCAGTGCCACGTG
Source organism: Fulmarus glacialis (assembly GCF_000690835.1). NCBI lineage: Eukaryota > Metazoa > Chordata > Aves > Procellariiformes > Procellariidae > Fulmarus > Fulmarus glacialis. The sequence continues at coordinate 555 of NW_009187812.1, forward strand.
CAGCAGAGTGCACATCACTTGGAGGGACAGGCTTGGCGAAACCCAGCGCTTGGCCAAAAATCACTGCCTCTCAGTGTCGCTGCTGACACAGGCGAGTGGAGTTTGGGGTGCATGGGGTGCGAGCCAGAGAGGGAGGTGGGAAGGTAGGTGCCGCGGCTGCCCACCCTCCCCCAGCCGCGTGTTGGGAGCCACTGGTGGAAGGGGGCCTGGGGGGGATGGGAAAGAAGGGGCAGACTGGTCCTGCAGCGCACGGGGAGCCAGGGTGCAGCACCCAAAATGTGGGACGTGGGACTCGGCAGCGGATAGCCGATGAAGTTCCCTGTTGGTGCTGGAGCCAGGCCAGGTGATTCTGTCCCCCGCTCCTTCCCCCCGCCACACCCTC
>NW_009187812.1:1151-1704 GCF_000690835.1 Fulmarus glacialis
CCGCTGAACTTCAGGCACTTTATAGGCAGATCTTGTAGTTAGACCTACATGTAAGTTGCCTGATGCAGTCCACTATTAAAAAAAACCTGTAAATTTTGGTCATTAGAGTTATTCAGACAATACTGAATTACTGTTTCCAGCAAGTTTTTTTTGGAGGGGCAGGGTGCCTGGTTTGTTTTGGTTTGTTTTGGTTTGTTTCTATTAGGAGAATGAAGGCCCAACACGGCAGATCTTGTAGTTAGACCTACATGTAAGTTGCCTGATGCAGTCCACTATTAAAAAAAACCTGTAAATTTTGGTCATTAGAGTTATTCAGACAATACTGAATTACTGTTTCCAGCAAGTTTTTTTTGGAGGGGCAGGGTGCCTGGTTTGTTTTGGTTTGTTTTGGTTTGTTTCTATTAGGAGAATGAAGGCCCAACACCAAAGAAATACTTTGTTGCCTCATAATAAATATTTATATTTGGCAGAGGGAATTACCCAAGCCCTTCACCGGCCTTGCTCGGAGATCTCCCAGCCTGCAGGGGAACAGCGGAGCCCAGCCGGGGGAGGC
>NW_009187813.1:0-253 GCF_000690835.1 Fulmarus glacialis
GGGGGGAGGGGGTGGAGGTGGAGTTCCTTTTTCAAATTTTCTCTACAGGTCAGAGGGCAGACAAAGTTTATTGGTGCCTCTGCCATTATACTGGATGGCATGATATAATTAATGACATCACTTTCCTAAATCTTGGATGTGCATATTACTTACACTTAGTTGATTTATCCTTTGTGATGAATAGGAAAACTTGGTTTAACTACTTTTTTTTTTTTTTTTTTACTCTGCGCATTTCTTCTAGTTTATAAAGTGT
>NW_009187813.1:284-4617 GCF_000690835.1 Fulmarus glacialis
ACTTCTGCGCATTTCTTCTAGGTTATAAAGTGTTGGCCCTCCTTGACGTGGCTGAAAAGAATCAAGAAGAAGCTGATGTGTATATCCATGTCACCTACATTAAGAAGTGGGACATATGTGCTGGAAATGCAGTGTTGAGAGCATTGGGTGGCCATATGACTACCCTGACTGGTGAAGAAATCAGTTACACTGGTTCAGATGGCAATGAGGGAGGACTTATAGCCAGTATCAACATGAACCATAAAGCACTAATTGAAAAACTTCCAGATCTGGAAAAAACATCACACAAATAAAGTTGACTGATGGAGAAGTACAAGTCATGCTTTTGTAACCTCCACATGCTCTGTCTGAAGAAGCAGGCGTGAAAACCTGCTGGGAAAGATGCACAGCAAGGCAGTTTGGTGTGGGTTTGGGGACTATATCGTGCATTGGGTTTCTTCAGTGGTGGTATTTAAAAAAGAATGAAATAATAATAATCAGAAGTAGGAAGGGGACTGACTGCCTCGCACCTCAGTTTCCATGTTTTATTTTTTCAGACTGTTTCCATGCAGTTCTTGCCCTCAAGGTGCATAAACAGTGCATATTTGTGAATGTAGGTGAACTAAAGAAAAATCCAAATTGATTCATAAGATAATCTAAGTAGTTCTCACAGGAACTTCTTGGAACCTTTTACATCTGTTACTGTAGTTGTAGCAACTCCATAATGAATTAGGTAGGAAAAAAGGTTGATTTGTATAGGCATCTGGTAACTCTGTAAACAATTTAGCAGGAAACATGACCCTGTGTTCTATATTCCCTGAACAGAAAGCACAAGGTTGACACGAATTTGTATGCAGCAACAGTTTATCTTTGACAGTGTGGCACTCCTGCTTTTTAAGAGAAAAAAAAGAAATGTTCTGTGCTATTTTGACTTTTTTCCTGAAGACGTAAACCAGTTTCGTTCAGATAGGTTGTGAATATCAGTGTTTTATTAATCAGTGTAATTATTTCCATATACCTTTTTAAAAGAAGGCAATGTTTCCTTGTATAGTTTTTAACAGTTACTTCTTGTCCTTGATTTCTGCGTACAGTGTTGAAGATGCATGCTAGATTTTTCTCTAATGTAGGACTTGTTCATCATTTGGTGTTTGTGCCTATAGAAGCAGCCTCTTCCTTCAGTAGCTGTTTTTTTGTTTGGTTGGGTTTTTTCCATTGGACAGAGTCGTATGGAATGAATTTAACAGAAGTAGTAAGTTGATTGGTTGTTTCCATTTACAACATGAGATACAAACCAGCAATTTTTCTACAACCCCGGAAATAACTTTCTGTCTTTTTAGGTTAAGGCGCGCTCTTTTCTGCAGAAAGCTCTTGAGCTGTCCCAAACAGCTTGCGGTTACTTGGTTTGTGGAAATTTACATAGAGAGACCATTTGAGCTTGAATCTGTTTAAGCAAGTTTGAAGAACATGTGGCGCTTGAAGTACAGCAGGGTCTGCAAAACTTTACTGAAAAATGTGCTTTGTCAATCCAGTATACACAGAACAGAACTTGGACCCTTTGATATCAAATGATAATTTCTTGCACCTCTATAATATGTGCACTTCTATCTGCAAAAATGTAACTGTCTGTATTGTTGTCTGCACCCCTCTGAAGGGTTTCAGAAGGTTAAAATGTAACTGTTATTTGAATTATGAGTAGATAAGCTTCCTATCTCTCCTCAAGAAAGCTAAAATTCTTAGTTAATACAGATGTGTTCTGTTCAAAGTTTATTCAGTATAAGCTTAGGCTGTTTAAACCAAATTCTTAATTACGTTCATTTTAACTTCTTTCATCATACTGCTGTTCTGATTCGAAAGAGGTTTTTCTCCTTATGTCAGTAGTGGAGCATGTCTAGATACCTCTTTTGACTTCTAGCTAACATCCACCTTTCCAAAAAACCTCCTCAGATGTTGCATAACTACAGGTACAGACTTTTATTTTGTAAACTTACTGGCAAAGTAGACTGAAGCTTAGTTCTACTAGCCTTTTGGTACGGGTAGTTTTTTTTAGATAACTGTTTTTCCAAAATTGACACTGTTGCTGCTCTTTGAAAATAGCTTTTACACATGTAGATAATACACAAAGCAACTTAACTTCCAATTTTTAAATTTAATAAACTACTATATGCTATGACAAATAAGTGAATGTGCCCTTTTTGAAAAGGGGCTGATCTATTTTGAAAAACTTGTTGAGCTTCCAAATCTTAGTGAAGAATAAAAATCCAGATATTTATGAAGGCTTTAGTAATATTTTTCAAGAAGACTGCAGCCTTTTTTACTTCAGGCTAACTTAAATGACTTAAAGCCTAATAAAAAAAGCAGCTCTTTTGTTTATTAATTAAAGAACACAGATTAAAATTTAAATATGAGAAATAGCCATAGTTAGCCTAGTATAAAAACCTAATTGTGTCAGAGAGGTTAAATGCACAATATTTAAATAGGCAATTAAGACAAAGTCTGTGGCAGGTTGTGATTTTAGATTCAGGTTGAAATCATGTGTAAACTTACCTTGTGAAAATGTGACTGCTTTTATTTTGGGTATGATTCTATCCCTTCCTTGCATAAGCTGTGATCAGACTTAGCTTCCGTATGAGAAATTAAAAATAAGATGTTACATATCGTACAAGGGCTTACTTGCATCTTAGTTGAAGGCATCTTAGTTGAAGGTATGGAGTAGTAAACAGAAGTATTTGCTTAAATTAATTTTCCTTAGGGAGATTAAGATACAAAAAAGAGCTTCGGCCTTCCTTTCCTTTCTCCCATATGCTGGCTAAAATACCTAGTCTTTCATTAGGAAGACATATGCTTGTTTAGACCTGTTTATATCCTAAATTGCTTTGTTGCAATGGATCACAGTGTTCAGTACCTTTCACAGTGGACCCTTATTGGCCCAATCTCACTTCTTGTGAAAATGAAGAAAAGGTGAGAGTGAGGTGCCCAGTTAATTACTTCTGGTACAGCCTGAGCTCATACAGCTTTCCCACAGCTAAGGCCTAAGGTGGTGCTTGGGGTCTCCCAGTCCAGTTCGAAGAGGAGCTGCTTTGATATGAGAATAGGTAAGCACCTGGTGAATATCAGTTTCTGATGTAATTTTACAATAAATGCAACTTTTATGCAGACCAGCAAGTATTCAAAAGTGCTTGCTTAGTGCACGTGTGCCAGTGCACTTCAATACTTGTTTGTATAGTGTTAACACTCAGTATATCCTATTTCTTTGACTATGTTTACACTCCATTCTAAAACATTTTGCTATTCTGGCTTAAATATTTGTTTGGTCTCAGCTGTGTGGATGTGACTTAAGCTTATGCCCAGAGTGGTAGGAAATCATACCCATGTGTCACTGCTGAGCTAGGACACTGTTCTTCACATTCTAGCCTTTTCCACACAAAACTGTCGTACCATTTTTAGGGATGCTACTTAAAACAATTGCACGGTGTAGGTGGGTTCTACGAAAGTGTATCTTTTCTAAAAATTTTAATTAAAAAAATTCATGGTATCATTCTAGTTCCGTATAAGGGAAGTAAGAGAATATATTGTTTTAGCATTGGTTTTCCAATGGTGGATTTTTTGAGCGGCTATATGATTAAGGTAATTGCAAGTGAAATTATTCTAAAGCTGTATGTATTTTCTCTTTTTCATTCTGCTAAAAAGAGTGGATGGTAGCATAGGTGATACCTCGTACTGTACCAAGAGTCCTAACTTTCATTCCTTGAATGAATGTTTTCTAAATAAATGGACATAGAAATAAAAGGGTTGAATATTGTACTTAACTGGTTTCAAGTTTAACTATTGCCAGACTTTGACAGATGGACTTACATAAAAGCTGTTTGTTCTGATCTACAGAGCTCATAATTATAATGGAAATATTTAGCAGAGGTGGCTTACTCGGATGGTGAATTAACCATAGAGATGAAGCTGCAAAGTTATCTAGTGATGTTGTTTCATATATTTGCTTTTACTCCATGGTCATTAGAGTGGACAGATTTACTAACTGGCTTCAGGTGTGAGAAGAGATTTTTTTTTTTAAAATGGCCGGTGGTTGGAGATCAGGGGCATGGAAGGGAGTCAGCACTGGAGTTCATCTCTGCTTTTTTGTTTATAAACAAATGTACCGCAACATCTTTGTAGCATCCTCTCATCTGTTGCAGTTGTACAACAGCGGTGCAATACTGTATACTTCTGGTTTAATAATGTAAAACAAGGAGTCCGCATCCCCCAGAGCAGTGCAATGAGAAATGACCGAGTGTTGTGCTGGGCCTCATCTGCGTTACGCCGGCTGAGGCCGGCTGCTTCGTTGCCTCGTGGATGTTATTCCAGT
>NW_009187814.1:0-1190 GCF_000690835.1 Fulmarus glacialis
CACTGCTTATAACAACTTGGTTAAAAATATAGAATACCAGGTAGCACATGGCTTTTGACAAAACTCTTACGAAGGAGCCAGGTAGCACGTGGCTTTTGACAAAACTCTTACGAAGGAGCTTTTAAGAGGCCTCATTATGAATGATCGAAGTGAAAGCCAATAGCCAGCATAACCTATTTGCTGAGATTTGCCAAAATGGCTGTTTTAAAAGCAAACCCTTAAGAAGAAAGTAGAGAACCTGCCATAAGGACGGTTAGCGTTCACTTAGTGCTCACCCCCCCGCCCCCCAACCTGGCAATGTAACGACGGAAGTCGTGAAGTCCTGCCTTCATTTACAAAATTACTGCAGCAAGTGTGTCATGACATGGTAGTGCCCCAAATCATGACAACAACATTTGTGCGTGCCTGTTTTGGTAGGACCTGGACAGTGTTACAAGCAGGTTACTGAACTTCCCCCAGCTTGGATTCTTTCTGAAGTCATAGTAATGTTAAATTAATTGGTTATAACACCTCACAGTTTCATCTGTGAAGAAAGGAGTGGGTGTGCTAGAGGTTAATGGGGACGACGGAGGGAGCACTAACCCTTCCATTTCCATTGCCTGGTTCAGTAAATGCTCTTGATTACAAACTGGTAAGAAATGACAGCTCGAGCCCCCAGGGCTACGTGCCAAGGCAAGATGAAACTACAGTGAGAGAAGGAATGACTAAGCTTACAACACAACTTGCTGGCAAGGATTTTGCTACTGCAGCTGGGCTATATAACAACAGGTTTTGTATCTTTTTCCTTCATAATTTGACTTTCCCACCTGCCCCTAAAATAAAACTTGGCAACACAGAGAAAGCCAGTTAATTACCTCTCCCCACTGCTACTTCACTGCTGTTACTGCTGCTGGTGGTTTTGCTCCCATGTTTTCAGAAGATCAGTTGCCAGCTGTGAGATGTGCTGCCAGGCAAACTTGATGTGGGTGGATTCCACTGTGCGGGAACAAATAGCAAAACGTAGCACAAACTTCTCTCGCAGGTGGCACGGGACCAGGTGAATCTTCTTGGCCTCGTTTATGCTTTGAAGAAGCGCCTTATTTAGTTCAGTTGAGCCCTGAAATCATGGTAATTCAACGGACATGGTGATGAATTTCAGAAGCAAGTTTGGAACATGTAAATCCCACCAAGCAGCCAAGCCCAAGTGCCAC
>NW_009187815.1:0-720 GCF_000690835.1 Fulmarus glacialis
GTTAACTTCTTCCTCTTGGTTTATGGGGGCGTTATCCTGTTCGCCGTCCCTGTCTTCCAGCTCAGGGGGCTGAATACCCTGAGGATAACTGGTCTGATCTTGTTACTTTCTGAGCTTCTCTCCAGCTTCAATATCAATAAGGCAGCTGGCCTACAGCAAGACTAATAGTTCAGGCACGGCTTTCAGTTGTAGAGTGACGCCCCTTCCTCTGTGAGAGTAGAGTACTGTATCCTTGAAAAAGTGGATTGTCTGGGGAAAATGATAACTATGCTTTTAAGTTCAGACTGTTATAAGATCACCCTGCTTCCTGACGCCCTGCTCCTTGACTGATATCGGTAGCGTCGGCAGGATGCCGCCCACATTATTCATGTAAAGTATGATTCTATAAGATCACACTACCATTGGGGAGCCAAGGGTGTCGCAACTCTTACCCGCATTCAGACTTTGATTGGCTGTTGCTGCCAGATGACTTGCACTCTAAGTGTCACTGATAGTCCACTGGAGCCATGGCATCACTTATGATCCTGTGTTTGTTATCAGTGATTGGGTGAGTCACCTTATCGGGTGCGTTGCTGCTCATCTTTCTTACTGTGTCAATAAAGCTTTGTATTATGACGTGTTGTAGGACTCCATTACTGTTCGCACTGCAGAGTGGGAGTGAACAATCTAGGTCTTTCACAGAGAACGCTACAGGCTTGGGGAAGAGTGGCTGGAAAGCTG
>NW_009187815.1:1233-3215 GCF_000690835.1 Fulmarus glacialis
GGAAGTGGTAGAGTCACCATCCCTGGAAGTATTTAAAAGACGTGTAGATGAGGCACTTAGGGACATGGTTTATTGGGTATGGTGGTGTTGGGTTAACGGTTGGACTCGATGATCTTAGAGGTCTTTTCCAACCTTAATGATTCTATGATTCTATGATTCCAATGATTCTATGCTGAAGCTTGATCTTGAAATACTTCAAGTAGACTAAGAGATATTTCTTCACTGAAAATATTAAAAAGATAGCGTCTTGAATGACTTCCATAATAATGATCGTGAGTTGAATATTATTTTTTCACCTTCAAGAGGTATTTTCAACTTTCTTTAAGAAACAATAATCTAATTCATTATCTTCAGGGCTCTTTAAGAAGGTTTTTGTGGATTTTTTTTAATACAAACTCAAATTATTTACACATTCCATTCCCATTCTGAATCATCATGAGTGCAATTACTGAAGTTCAGAGGAGATTCAAAGACTGAGCACATGCAAACCCCTCCAAATATCATAGCCATCAAGACACAAAGAAATTGTTTTGTGTAGCACTCTTAGTCTAAAATGTAATTCAGGAAAAAAACAGCAACCAAGCAAAAATAAAGACATTTTCCTCTTTTCATGCACCAAGATATCATGCCTTATTCGAACTAAATTAAAATTCAAATTTCTTTTATGTTCTGTTGTCTCCATCTCAAAAGTAGTTGGTTTTGCTCATGCCATAGCAAGTCTCAGGTGTGAATCTTTAGTTCTATCTCTATCAAGGAAAGAGAAGTGATCATTAGCCAAGGCTTATTTTTCGTAAGACATACTAAAAAGCAGAAATGTCTGTAGAAAAGCGAAATATGTATTTGATTGTATGCAAGTAAAGAACGATTCCAGTGGCAAAATTGCTCACAAACTTTCCACACAAAATGGAGAACCTTTGCAAATTAGAATAGGAAAATTAAAGTCACAAGCATGTGTCTGCAATTTTCACTGTATGGGCAGCATAAAAGAAAAGGTTTGAAAGTGTAGTGCAAGTTGTGTCACCGTTAATCAGCAAGGTCTAAACAATATTTTGCAGGTGCAAAGTTCTAAATGTGATCTCCTATGTCTTTTTGCACCCTGTGATGTCAACTATCATGCTTTCAGTAATAGGATCTACCTCAAAGCCTTTTTAGCACCATAGGATTTCTTTCTGCCCTACTGGGACTTCTCTTTGATCTTGAATAGCCTTTGGATCACAGTAGGGGTGAAAGACCTTGAAACGGAATTAATTAATGAACAAGCAAACTTTAAAGAATTCAGGCCTTTGTGTCTTAATATGACACAAACTACTTGTTCTAAAATTGCCACGACATGAATAACTTTTCTGTATTTCCCTGTGCTACAACCCAAGGATCTACGCAAACTCAAAGGCTTATGCTGATAAATTACTGCAATCAGTTCTCATAAGAAAACATATCTGTCTTCAGAACTTCATAATGCCTCATGAAATCTGCCGAGGCTTAACATTTCTATTCTGCAAAGCCCAAAGGGAGTTTGCTGTTATCAACAGCTATTTCTCCCCTTTGCTTTTAGTATCACTAACTTAAAAGTACAGACTTGTTTGAACTGTACAGTTTGAAGCTGGCCTGTAAAGATGTCATTTGTTGTTGTCCAGAAGTCATTGTCAACAAAGTATCCAATACTCATGAAACCACAGTCCCTACTAAATGAATCTATAATAAACAGCTTGAGGATTTGTAGCTCTCTTGTGACTCTTGTTTGAGATCTCTTCCTAATAACCACTTACACGTAATCAGATGGACTTTATGCAACCTCATCCAGTAAATGGGCCGTGTGAATGTTTCTCTGTTATTGCCTCCATAGCTCGCAGACTACTACACAACAGTTGATAGAAATTCTGTGCAAAACCAAATTGCTGTTCTAACAATAGAAATATCAGTGGTCTTGACACATGTAATTTCAAAATACAGTGGAGCCTAGATCTAAAGGAATGCTTTAGGGA
>NW_009187815.1:3246-5546 GCF_000690835.1 Fulmarus glacialis
TGGTTTCCCACTAAATTGGTCATTGCGCTCTTTGTTCTGGAAAAAAAAAAGAAAAAGGAAAAATAAAGAAAGGAGATTAGTTTGATAAAATGGTTAGGCTCTTAAATTTATGCTCCTCAAATAAATCCTTTACTATGTTGCTTTCACAGCTGCCCAGAAAGAATATTTTTAATTTGCATCTCAATATCAAGTGAAAAATGTTTTGTCACAATGTTTATAGAGGGCAGCCAAATATATCACACAGCTTTGAATTACTTTAGGGAATTAAAAACTATGTCTTGTACTTATGAGAGTAATATGGATATATGTAGTCCTATGTTAAGTTGTTTTGTTTAATTTTGCATAGTGGAAGGTATTTAGTAATGATTAAGTAGAATTTTTTTTCTGCAAATCTTGTGTCCATCCTACTTAATGGCTGAGAAATCAAACAACAACAACAGCACATAAACAAAACAATAGGCAGGAATCAACATAGGTTTGTAAAAAGACAAAATGAGCTGTCACTCCATCACACAATTTATAACATTCATTGCTGTTAAACAGACAAGAGTTGAATACATGCTTTCTCATTCCCAATTGTCTGTAATTTTAGGGCTGCATTTGTTGTTTATGATTCTGTGCTAGGAAGCAATTGGCTAGTTATATTCACTTTTTTTGTCATTCTGTCTTCCCTCAGTTTGGCCTGAACTTTAATTTTTGCTATAATATAATTATTATTCATAGAGTTACTGAAGTTTAGAATGTTAATTTTAAATTTGTTTTCATATGGTGACTGAAAAAGCATATATCATACCATGTGTTTTCAATAACGTGAGGCAGGCTCTTGACAGGAATTATTGTTCAATGTTAAACTCTATCCAACTTCAGTGAGACAAAGGAAGGCTTTTGTCTGTTCACTCAGCTACCAAATTATTGTAGTTACAATCCTAAATATTTTCTAAGCTTGTGAAGAACAGCATGGGACCAAAGCCAGCTAGCCAATATTAAATTTGAGAAAGAGTAGTCAGTGAGGTTTGTCCTATTATGTGATTGCTATATGCTATATGTGATTTTAAATTTTTGTCAGTAACCAGTTTATTAAATTTGTGTGTACATAATTATTTTTAAGAGATATATATTAATATTGACACACATTTAAATTTTGACAATGACATTACATGAATTTTCCCAAGTTGCACTCTATCAGAAAAAAAACCAAAAACCCTTAGATGATTTATGATGTTTGGATTTCGTAGATTAAATTTCAGCCAGTCTCTTGTTATTTACATTATGTAAAATTATATAAACTCATGTAAATTTTATCATATAAGCTTGCCAGATGTCAAGAAGCCATGCCATTTTAGTAGAAAGGACCATACTTTACTGTCTATTAACCTCAAACTTAACAAAACACTAAAAATAAAGAACTAAAAAGAAACTAAACTCAGTATGTTACAGTAGTGCAGATAACACCTACACCAAAATATAGTGCTCTGCCTACACCAAATACTACATGGTTGCTATGCTTTAATATTATTATGTTGTTTTGGAGAAGTAAGCTAAGCTGTACTTACTAGCACTAGAGTTGACACTTGCAGTATTGCGATATGAGTAGTACAGCGCTATTTATGCACTTCATATTTGCTCCATGTTTATGTCATTGTGGACCTTTCTGGTTTTTTCATTGACCTCTGATAATAGATTTTAGTTCACTTTTGAAATACTGGTAGCATTTTGGTTCCAGTTGAATAAAACAGGTTTATTCTGGTACTTGTATCTCTAATTTACTTGCAATAAGGCATGCAGTCAGGTGTTTCTCTCAGTCAGGAGCCTCATGTTTGTGTGTCTGAGCGACTGGTAAAACTTCCATCACAGAGGGGGAGACAGGGTTATTTCTTTCACTTTTTTTTCCTCACTCCCCTCTATGCTCTGCAGTGTTTTGCCCTTTCTTAAATACGTTCTCCCCGAGGCGTCAGCACCTTGGCTGCAGGGCTCAGCCGTGCCCTGCGGTGGGTGGATTGGAGCCGGCTGTGTCCGGCACAGGGCAGCCCCAGCCTCCCCTAAGAGAGGCTGCCCTGCAGCCCCCGTTGCCAGCACCTGGGCACCTGGACCCAATATAGTACGTTATATTTCAGAAAATGTAATTAAAATATGCAACTTACAATTTTAAAATTTATGACTTACAAATTTAAAATTCTAGGAAATGAATTTTTAAATTAAGCTAAAGGAAATCTATGTGTATTTGAAAACTATTATTAACCAAAAAGTTTTTTTTTTCTTTATTTCTCCCCCCCCCCCCCCGCCCCGCCCCCCCCCACCCC
>NW_009187815.1:5569-11100 GCF_000690835.1 Fulmarus glacialis
AATTGCCTTGACTTATCCTATTGTGTTAATTTTAATTAATGTTATTTTAAAATATTTTTTCAAAGTATAACAAATACTTATGAAAATATTTTGAAACTCCAGAATAGTAAGAGGACAAAATATTAAAACAGTAACATCACTAGTCAAAATACAAGCTATATATTGTTATGTTATATTTGTCTGTGTGTGTGTGTGTGTTTATAATTAAAGTCACCTTCTGAACAAGTAAATGGTAAATATTATTGATGAAAATAACTAGAGGACAATGACTCTAACTAGAAAATAAAAAGAGTGAAAAACAAACTCTCAGAGGCTGATACGTGAAACATACAGAGTTCAGGTAAAATTATGAGATCTGTAAATAGTTAAGTAGCTCACAGGACATTTGATTGCGTGTTTTGATCTGGCCCACCTATGCTAAACATAGAGCTTACACAACAGAGTCACCCTGCACCGAACTTACACTTCTTGGCGTTCTTTGGGACAAACCAGACTCTTGACACTATTTAGGCTATCCTTTCAACTTTTGTAATTGTTTACAACTGTAAGAAACCACAGCAAACCACTGAATTTGCAGAACACCATGTGGTTCCAGCTGCATGTTCTTTCTCCCAGGAGGATATTAAGTGGCTGAAGTAACAAGAGTTGCTGTAACAATTTAAGAAGGGTGTTAAACTCCTTGAATGCATCCAGAGGAGGGCAACAGGCTGGAAGCAATGTCCTATGAGGAGCAGCTAAAGACTTTGGGCTTGTCTGGTTTGGAGAAAAGGAGGCTGGGGGGCGACCTCATTGCTCTCTACAGCTTCCTGAGGAGGGGGAAGTGGAGAGGGAGGTGCTGAGCTCTTCTCCCTGGCGTCCAGTGATAGGACCCATGGGAACAAGTTCAAAGCTACTCCAGGGGAGGTTTAGACTGGATATTAGGAAGCATTTCTTTACTGAGGAGGTGGTCAAACACTGCAACAAGCTTCCTAAAGATGCCCCAAGCCTGTCAGTGTTTAAGAGGCATTTGTACAATGCCCTTAATAACCTGCTTTAACTTTTGGTCAGCCCTGAATTGCTCAGGCAGTTGGACTAGATGATCGTTGTAGGTCCCTTCCAACTGAAATAGTCTATTCTATTCTATTCTATTCTAACACATCCTGGGTTCCCTATGAGGCTTTCCTCTGAGTAGTAAATTATAAGGCACTGAGGTTTGCAAGACTGGAGGGTTTTTTTTTCATTGTCAGCATGACACAAAGCAGCCAGGAGGAGAAACCAGGACATGGTTATTTCTATTTTGAAGTGGAAGATCAGGCATTTATCATAATTTTGGAGCTGAGAAGACGCATCTTTTAGGATAATTTTGTCTGTCATCTTCTTTTCATTTGTTGAGTATTCATTGTTATGTCCGAAAGATGATGATATCTTTGCTTGTTCTTCAGGTGCTTGTTTTTTTGAGCTTTTCACACATGCAAAATAGAATACAGTGGTAAAGTTATTGCGTATTTGAGGATAAATTGCATATTTATGATAAGAAAAAAATATCTCCAGTATGAACTGATCCAAAGAAATAAATAATGGAAGTGTGAATAAAAATTACATACTGAAGTAGTTTTGACTCAGAATAAGGGGGATAATATAGACCCGATGGTCAAGATTGTGTGATAAAGGCACTCTCCATTACCACTACTTAGACAAGTGTTCATGCAAGCTACTTTAATAAGGGCCATCTAAGTAAAATAAAATGTTTCTTCCTTTATTTCAGCAGATGCTGGTTCACATCCTATACATGAAATAATTTATAACACTATATTATGCTTAGACTATATTATTTCTTTTAGTCAATGCAGCTACTAAGAGATTTGATTGTGTTGATTGGATTATTTTTTTTCATAAACTAATTCAGTATTTTTATCACTACAACTGGGATTTATATCTCAATTGTAAATGAATCCCAGCAGACATGAGCCCTAATTACCTTAAAGTTTTACACAACATTTTAAAAGGAATCCTTGTTTACAGTGAAATTATGCATTAACCACATAGAGAATGTACATAAGTTGGTAATATTTTTTTAACAGTAAGAATTACATATTTCCTCTCCAGATTTTACAAGCCTGTCTATGACTAACTGATCTGATTTAATACACTATACTCAGGGCCTACTTTGCATTTGAACAGTCTAGTTTGTTACAAAGGAGATGCAAAAGCAAAGATCTTTTAACACATTCACCTGATATTGTGGAAAATTATAAATAATTAATAACCGATTTCATAATGCAAAATTTTGAACTGAATTAAACAACATATTTAAAGGATATAAAAGAATATTTACTTCGATATTTCAGTATTAGTCTGGTTACAGACAATGTCAACAGATTGTCAGGATAAAAGGACCATATTTCTTGTGGATTAGCAGCAGTTTTTTTATCTGAAGGTTTGTTTATGGGACTCCATCCAACACATAAGGAAATGACTTGCAAGGAACAAACATGTCAGAAGTTATACACTGTATTTCTAATAAATCAAGAATTTTATTTTGTGTGTGCTTATACACACATGTGTATATATATGTATATGTATATGTATAAGCATGTATGCATATATGTATGCATATAATTTTTTTTTTTTTTTTTTTTTTTTTTTTTGATAATGCCATTTGGCAACATTAAAAGACAATTATTTCAAGGTAAAAACAAACTTATTTTTGGGGAAAAAAATTGAGACTTCTCTAACATTATAAATATTACTAATTTACTTCTTCATATTATTTTCTTCTCCGAAATAGGAATGAACTAAACATCTTTAGAGGTAAAACAGCTGAAGCAAGCAGTTTGTTAAGTTTGATTTATTTATTTCTATTTTAAATAACACATATACTATGCATGGAGCACATTAAAACTCTGATAAAATTTAAAATAAAGATTTATCTTTCTAGATTTTTAAAGCTACAACTCACACTTATATGCCACTTGATAAATGCTAGCCAGACGATGCTCAATATTTTTCTAAACTTAGCTGTCCCACTAGTGTTCATTTTTGAAGAATTTCAGCCCAGGATTCTATTTGCTCAGTTTATTTTCCTTTCTTATGTGCGATTCATTATTGATTCCTACACTCTATTTTTTTTTGAAAGCATGCACACTGTAATTATTTCATAAACTCAGCAAAAATAAATAAGGAAAAGTCATTAACAATTAACCTGGTCAAAGTTCAAGTAAAGTATATTCTTATAAACACAAATTGTCCATCTTGCCATTCTTTCTAATAATTCATGCATACAGATCATCAAAGGCAGTATCTGACTCTTCAGCATAAACTTCCTAATGTATTCTCTCTTTTTAAACTTCCTTACGTTTACATTCATTATCTTTCCAAATCTTGATTTGAGTAATGAAGTTTTCCTTTGTCATAGGCTCTTGCTCACCTCGTTATACAGTATCTGAACTCCTCTGTCAAATATATATTGAACAATAAACACCACTTTCACTACCATTCATTTCCCCTAGTTCTGTGAAGAAATATTAGCTGTGACAGAACCTTTCAGTCTGACAGTTCAGTGGAAGACAAGATTTAGGGTGACAACAGATAAGCAACATGTCTGAAAGACCATAGAACATAATAGCAATTGCATGTGGGGAGAAAAAAAATGGCACAAAGAAGAGTTGAGAAGCAAATTATTGGGGAAGAAAAGATTGTCAGTATAGGCACAGCTTGAAATGAGTGTAAAGACTTTTCTAAGGTGGTGTTTTGGAAAAGCAGCAATGGACAGCCTAGGCAACTGAAAGTAAAAAAAGAATCATTGCGACCTGAAGGGGTGATCGGCTGAATAGACAGAATTAGGAGGGGAGGACTGGGAAGAAATATTGAAATCAGATGACTTTCTAAGTTCAAATATAGGAAGACCTGAAGGATGCAGGGAAATGACGCTTTGGAGATGGTTGCCAAGCAAAGCATTCTCAATATTGATGAAAAAAGAATGGGAGAAGTGGTTGCACAATAGTATTATCATTGTGTCAGCTTGTTAGGAAAATAGTCTGAATAAAATGACTGCAACACAGATAATCCCTCATAGATAACAATATTTTTTAAGCAATTAATGCTAGTTTGGTGAAAATGTTAGCTACTGGGATATTCCTGCGAAAATATAAAGATCAAGCCTATTAATTAACTAATTAAATAAATTAAATTAATTAAAATAATACCTATGCGTATGGTATATTAAGGTAGTTTTACGATTCTTATTTATCATGTTTTATTTTCACTCAGTACCTATTGATAGAGGAGAGTTTCTGCACAGTATAAAATGAGAGATATTATTGGCTTTATTTCTGAGATGGTAAACCTGGTTCTAAACTTGGGAGAAAACATAAAGGTGAGAAAAATTTTCTGAAAGACATGAAGAATGGCAACACTATTATCAAAAAGTTTACTTTTTTTTCCCAAAAGAAAAATATACATTTTTTTTTCATCGTCTGAGTTTTTATTATGTTCATGATGCAATTTTTCTTCAATACCTCAGTTGTACTTGCTATAATGCTGAATAAACTGCAACTCCTGACTCCTAAATCCCATAAATCTGCTGATAATTCATGTAACAAGTAATGTATCATTTTCTTTAGAAAGAAACAAAGAGTGGCACCAGCTAAGTGATTATTTGTCAGTCTGCCAGAATAACAATGTGTTATCTGCTTTGGGCATACCAATAATGTGAACGTATTTAAAATAGTTAGATAAATGTATTTTAATTCACAAGGATTTACCACTTTTTTCAGGTCCATTTCTTATTCAGCTGTTGATTTATCAGGCATCTCAGAAATGTTTTCTGTGTGTGATTCCTTTGCAGTTATATTTTCTCATAACTATCTCTTTTTTCTCCTCAAGTATTTAATGAAAGTGCACATTATACTGAACAGTCTTACTTATAGGATTGTAATTTTCTCTTCAATTTTTTCATTTTTGTGGCTCTGTCAAACCTTGCTTTTTCCTTTGAGATGAATACTTTGAAGTACCATTCACACTGACATTCTGCAGGTCGTACTTATGTTAAACAATACTATATTCCTTGAGCAGTCTCATTATACTGAACAGTTTGGTAGGGTATTATTTTTCTCAGCATAAGTAGGAAAAGCAGAATCTCAACTGAAATTGAAAATACTAGGCAATGTTGGAAAAGACTGAGTTTTTGCAATACTGAGTTCTACTTTCTCTTCTACAATACTGAAGAACACCAGTTATCAACCTTTCTCATCATCTATGCATTCTTTAAATATTTTAGAATTCTTTTGTGCACTTTCATGTTAGTGAAGTAAATAATGTTCTTAATGCATGTGAAATAACTGACACCTGGAGATGTTAAGGAGGAAATATATCTATATTCTTATACAGACATACAATATTTATCAGATATATATTAAAAATACAAATATACTGTAAGGTATAATATGTATTATACTATAATATAAAACTATATATATGCTTATATAAGCATATGGTATATAAAGTATTTAACAAATAATATATCAAACATTATAAATATATATTCTATATTT
>NW_009187816.1:0-265 GCF_000690835.1 Fulmarus glacialis
ATGGCATTGAGTGGTTATATCACATCCCCCATCATGCACCATCCTCCGGGAAAATCGAATGATATAATGGGCTGCTAAAGACTATGTTGAGAGCAATGGGTGGTGGGACATTCAAGCATTGCGACACACATTTAGCAAAAGCCACCTGGTTTGTCAACTCTAGGGGATCTGTCACTCGAGCTGGCTCTGCCCAATCAAAACTTTTAGGTACTTTAAAAGAGAATAAAGTCCCTGTAGTGCACATAGGAAATATGCTGGGGCAGAC
>NW_009187816.1:1314-16143 GCF_000690835.1 Fulmarus glacialis
CGAGTGAGTGAGTGGCTGCATGGTATTTGGCTGCCTGCCAGGTTAAACCACGACACATGGGGGCCCAAAATGTCACCTAAGCCTGTCCCCAATCTGCTTGCGCACAGAACCATCTGAACTTTACATTGCTGAGCAGCTAGATGTCAATTAATGCCTAAGCACTGTCAGAAATCATAAAGTAGCTATACTTAATTCTTTTTTGGAAGCCAGTCAGTGACATTTTCAGAGTTCAGCATTATATCCCATGCAAAATGTCTGGAAGAGAGGTTACATGGTTTTGATTTTTGCAGTGAGGTAGAAAACTCACACAAGATGCTGCAGATGCTGCAGCTTTAATCCTTCCCGTTTTTGAAAACCCCCTCCTCATGTTTTAACCACCAGGCCAGAAAGCCTTTCTTAGTCTTTCTCCCTTTTACCTCTTTTTGGCCTAATGAATATTTAATGGTCCTATATAAAACAGATCAGCTTCCTCCTTCTTCAAGAGAGTGATTGTCTGAGCATTCACTTAAGAGATAGGAGATAAGCATTCAACCACCATATAACACAGGAGTGACTTAATCTGTATCTCATGCATCCACTGGGCATTCAGGAGGGACCATCATCTGCTTCTGCTTTTGTCAGAATAAGGTTTGTTTAAGCTGTTAACACAGAAAAAGGGTTCAAAATTGCTTTCCCCAGTAAATAATTTCTGAGAAAGAAGGTATCTAGGGTGCTACTTTTCTCATTGTTCTTTCTTACAGGCTGTAGCACCTTTTCACTAATAAGCTCGCTTGTATGGATCTTATTGTTAGGCATCTAAATAACACCAGGTAGAAAAAAACTGCATCTGGGCTTATTGCATTTTGCAGTAACTCTTTTTATGATTCATGCCCTCAGTATCTCTGTGCTGTGGTTGTTGTGTATAAAAGCACTGTGCAATGTTGCTTCTCTGTTTTATAGGTGTAGTCTTCAAGATGGTGAAAACTGAGAAGGAATATTCATTGCAGATCTTGTTTCTTAATGCATATGTGTTACCAGAACTGAGAAACCACAGACGAGGTGTATGTGCAAGGGAACTGAGGGAAATTAATCTTAAAAAATAGTATGTCATTTTTAACATGTTTGTGGAGGAGTAAAAAAAAAAAAAATTGAGGAATAGAAAAAATATGGAATAAAAAGCTAGAAAGTAGCTCATAGGTGAATAACAGGATAAGTTTAATGCTCATTAAAAAATCTGAGCATGATTAGTTTAGTGAATTAAGATGATAACCATGTTGTCTGTCTTTCTCTATGTGGGAAGGACTGTGCGTGGATTATGAAAATGCACTTGATGATAGCTTTTTTAACAAGCCTTCGTAGCTGCGTGGCTGTTCGCTGTCTGACTCTCAGACCTAAATTCCAGTGGCTGAAAAGTGCCTCACTGTCATCCTGTAAATAGTGATCTGTATCCAGTCCAGCCTCCAACTGATGTAGTACTGAAAGACTGACGGGCTGTGATAGTTGGAAAATCTCCTCCTACTTTTAAGTATGTGTATGGGTGTCAAAAGAAGTGTCATTCAGGGTCTGGGGTTTTATTCTGATCATATTTATTACTGTTATTCTTATTTTCTTATTGACATTTTGCAGGAAGAATGACATAGTAGTTTCCTGTAGCTTTGTTCTGAGCAACCAGTCAGGAAATAACCAAGTTACAGAAAGTCAGCAATGCAATATATTCCAGTATTTTGTTTTATTTTAATTTTTAAACGGGGTTGAAAATGGAATAGTTTGAGCAACTATAAGTAGAATTCTAGTGGCGTGATGCAACTTCCAGCTATAAAAATACTCCAGTTCATTTCAGTGAAGGTCCAGATGTCTGATAATGAATTTATAGCCCACATCTTTCTTTTTTTTTTCTTTTTTTTTCTTTTTTCTTTTTTTTTCTTTTTTTTTCTATTTTTTTCTTTTTTTTTCTTTTTTTTTTCTTTTTAATTTATTTCATTTTATTTGGGATTAGGATAGGATTTTGTTTTGCAGATCTTACCACTCTTGATCTTTGGGCAAAATCAATACTTTGGATTGTAAATTATTTAGAAATTTCAGGGGGAAGACAAGAGTCCCCAAATACTGAATACATTCAAATTTTAAACAGTTGATATGTAGGCCTGGATTTGGATTTTAACAGACATAGATTCACCTGTAAAACAATAACACAATAAATGTTAAGCAAATATTTTCCTAAGAAAGGTAAAACTCCTTTTTTTATGAGCTAAGCAATAAGTTGCAAGATATCTAGACCATATTTAGGTGCATTTAATTTTAGCTTTGATTTTTCACAAGTTCAGAATTTTATGTATATCAAGGCTTGCTTGTCTTACAGGTTTTAGAATTTATGTATAAACATAAAGAAGTCGGGAGAGCTGGCATAGAAAAGCAAATTTCTAGAACAGAATTCTCACTATACTCGAAGATGGGTGAAACTGCCCTCCAGCCTGGACAACAACCAAAAACGATCTGTCTTTACTATTTGAATTTTATCTTTCCTTAGACTGTTTTTTGTTCTTCTTTTTTTTTTTTTTTTTTTTTTTTGGCAGTGATGCCAGCTTAAGCATTGCTTTTTATCTGGTCTCCAGAGACAAGTGATTTTGATCATCAAAATAGAGAGAGAAATGCAAATCAGGGGAAAAAAATCCCAGAGCAGGCTCAAAATAACTCTAACGAGTAAATGATTCAAGTTCCTATCTGGTAAGAATTGTGGAGTTTCTACCTTAATCATTTCAACAGCATGAAGTACAGAGTTAGGCATTTTGTATCATCCTTAACTAGAATTTTCTGTATCAGAGCTGTGCCATACGAATGTTGAAATACCTGTAGTTATGCATGTACTTATGGTCACAATTCATTTGCATGTTATACTGGTCTTTTTTTGTCTTCTGTCTTGTTTAAAGAACATAATGCATTGCAATAAAATTGAGATATTAAAGAAGCCCTCAAATAAGCTACAAGAGCTTAAAATTAAAATTAAAAAAAGAATGCTGCAGCTTTGCTAGAGAGAAAGAGCACACTGAGACAGCAGCTGTGTATTCCTTTAGATTTTGAAAACAACTGACTTTGGTGTCTGTGTCTGATTTTACTCTTTTTTTTTCAAAGTTCAGGTATTTGAATTAAGGAAATAATTTTTCAATGTGTTTCTTTTTAAAAAACAAATAACAAGTGAAGTATTTGGAAAACATATATACGAAGCTATGTATGCCTTGACTGACATCAGGAGAAGGCTATGATGTAGTCACTGGTGTTTGCAAGGTGTTAACTTACTAAGTGGAGGGATGCCACAGAATTCTCAAATAAAAGAAATTCTTCTCAATGAAGAATTGTTTTAAATTTTGTAATAAAGATTTGCCTGTCCATAGTGCAGTGATAGCAGGGGAAGGCAAAGAAATGTTTTCTGCTTACATTTTACAGCTGGGAAAATGAGCAGGTAAGGAAAGTTACTGTGTTACAGCTTAGATATTTACTCAGAGCTTTCTGGCTACCAGTTATGCCCCTAAATTTTTGGCTATGGATAAGGAACAGAAAAACATGACAAAGGAAGGACCATGCATTCAGGGAATGAAACTACCTACTATATTACTACATATCCTTCAGTCACTCCAATAATAAATCCCAATTACCTTTTTTTGTGTATAATTATTTGGTCTCATTGGCTTCAGCACTTTTAAAAGGGTTCTTTAAATCGACCATATGCCTAAGTGATTTGCTGAATAGTTATGTTCTTAAAGGTTTTTCTTGAAGCCAGGCTTTCATTCATATTTTAGATGGCTTCAAGGCGGTGCTTACCCAAAATATATGGGCCATGGAGCGATGTAACAGGGTCCATGAGTGGAAATGCTGCCCTGGCCTGTTGTCATCATTTTATCAAGGGATAACTGTCCATGAAGAGGGAATAACTTCTACTGCTGCTGTTTGATCAGTGTAAGCTTTTGACAGCACTCAAGCGGCACGAAAGGGAGGAGGGAGAGCTGCCCTGGATGGCAGGAGGAACTCAGGACAGGGAGAAAGAAGCTGGAAGGAAGTCCCAGAAAAAGACACCCTGAAGCCCTCATGCAGGCAAGGTTCACTGCAGAGCGCCTGCTGAAACTAGTCAGAAGTCCTCTGAGGAAATGTCTGGGGAAATGAGATGTTTTAGATATATATAATTTCTATACCAGAATGGCTGGGATACTGCACTTGTGAGGACCATGTAGATGTGAATTGAGAATATCACGTAGGCTTCTGAGAGGTGTTTTTCAACATTAGCTTTTAAATACTCAGATAATAGGAAGAAATCATAGAATCATAGAATCATTAAGGTTGGAAAAGACCTCTAAGATCATCAAGTCCAACCGTTAACCGTTAACCGTTAACACCACCATGCCCACTAAACCATGTCCCTAAGCGCCTCATCTACACGTCTTTTAAATACCTCCAGGGATGGCGACTCCACCACTTCCCTGGGCAGCCTGTTCCAAGGCCTGACCACTCTTTCAGTAATGAAATTTTTCCTAATATCCAGTCTAAACCTCCCCTGGTGCAACTTGAGGCCGTTTCCTCTTGTTCTATCGCTAAATTCACAAATTCGGGTATTTTCTTTGGCATAACCTAGAGCTGATGTGCCCCTATGTTTCTGATATTGTGAACACATCTGTCTCAGCACATTTCAGCTCTCTCAAGTGGTAACAGGCAGATGTACGTACAGGAGCGTGGCAGCCCTCCTCGGGACTGGCATAAGTTTCACGGGTCACACACACTTGTTTTTTCCCTTCACACATTGTGCTGGAAAATGCTTAATCCCTGTCATAAAGTGTATCTGATAGAGAATAACAAATACTGTTTCCACTGTTAGAAATACCTTCATTTTTATCATCAGGAAGATAAACCACAAGCATGCCTTTAAAATCCGATTGTATTATATGCTCATCTGTACTGTATTCTGTCTCATCCAAACTAGACAAATAAAATGCCATATTGAATTATTTCTTTGGGGACCAATATTTAATCCTAACTGTTTGATACCTGGATATGTGTTTGCTTTCTAACATCTGGGGGAAAAAAATGGGGGTCCCAGTTGTTCAATTTTTTTTTTTACATTTTCATTGGTACCTGAGCTACACTGTATTTTTACAGCTTAGCAGATGAAGGATCTGACACTGTATTCCAATTTGCAGGACACCAAATATTATCTACTAAAAGTCTACTGTGATGAACTAATATTTTCCATGACAATTTCCAAATTTTTCATTCAAAACAGAATCTGACAGGATTTTGGTTTTAAGGTAAAGCAATGTCAGAGTTTCAGAACTGCAATTGTATTCCCACATGCAGAAATAGATAAACTCAATCTCTTGGATAGATTAATGAATCTGGGCAACTCAGAACCTCATTCTGTCCTTGACTGTTTTTCTCCCTAATCTCCCGTCCACATTTAGGGACTCCTTTCTGACAATGAAGTAGTATGGCGATATGAGAAATGGAGTCTAGCCAGAACTCCCAGGCCTGTATTAATTTTGTTTATTTATTTTGTTTGCTGTTCCATATTTTGTTTCTCCAATTCCACTTGAGAAATATGATCTTATCTGTGTAAATATACCTTTTTTGTTGTTTACTTATGGGAAACAAAAAAATCCCATTTTCTGAAGAAGCTCACCATATTTTTAGAAGGAACAGGATTCTTCCAATCCAGAGAATTTTGTGAGACTAGCTGTTGTAAAACCAAGAGGAGTTTGCATGTTACAGTAGCATGTAGCAGTATATTCTGAAAGTACAATTGGAAAAGTTACCAAGATCATATTTTTCATTAGGCTGATGAATTCCCATGAACTTTTATTGTTACAGATGTTCACATCAGTTCTGAACATTTTTCCACTGTCTTTCCACTGTAAATTAGTTCTACATTCCAGCAAATTCCCAAGTATTTCTACAGATCTTATGCCCCAATTCTGCAAAGTAATGTATCATTTAATCTTAGCATTAATTTCAAGCATGTTTAAATACTTCTTTAAAACAGATTTAAGGCATGCAGCTTTTAATTTTAAACTACTGCTTGTCTGAATATCCATACTATATGTAGAATAGCAGATGACCCATACTGATTACACGCTCATTAAACTAAGAATACTGAGGAAAATTCTGCTAGTAATATTTAAGATAAGAGGGAAATAATACAAGCATGTCAGACATTTGCTGTCAGAGCTCTTTGTCTTAAGGGATATTTTCTCACCTGTATTTTATTACAACACAATTTTAAATTACACATTATGGTGACATACAACATTCAGTTTTCTTTTTTTTGGCCACAGGCCATATGAAAGGCTAATGACCTTTAAAGATGTTTTTTTTCATATACTTGTTTTTTTTTTAAGAGGATACTCACTGCAACTTTCTTTTACATTTGTACAGTAAAAAATGGCATATCACACCTTGGTAATGTACAATATATTCATTTTTGCCACCGGTTCCTTTCCTAAAGCAGATCTTTAACTTGTGAGCAGAAATTTCATTTTCCTTTCTTGTACATTTTTCATCTGGGGACCACACTCTGACATTGTATTTTCTTGTTTCACAAATCTCGTGTTTTGAAAAACGTATGCTGATGCCCTGGAGAGTCATCAGGACCTAATCTTGTTGGAGAGTCAGAGGTGTATGTAAAAACTATTTACCTTTCTTTTAATATTTCTTTTGCACCATGCAAATAAAAAGAGTTATGACACACAAATATGTCTGTACAAGCAACTGTTTGTTCTTAGTTCACTGACCTGGAAGATTAGGGTGACCTAGAAAAACTATTCATTTTGGAATCAAAGCATGAAAGTTTCAAAGCAAAATGATTTCATCTTTCTAAGTATTATTTCAGAGAAGTTTGTTGTGAAGCTGTTCAGCACAATTTTTGAAATATCTTTGATTAAGCTGAACCTTAGTTTTTCAGTGATTTGTCTACTCTCCAAAATTCAAAGTGTTTAGGATTGTGCACCCAAGGTCAAAACCCATTGCAAAGCCTTTTAAAGACTTTTTAACATTTGAAATGTTTATAATGACAATCTTAGCTGAAGATCGAGTCTTTTTTGCAACATAGCTATTGCAAACTTCTATGAAGACTCAGCTGTGCACTAAGAACTAGATCTGAGGTTGTCTTGGAGGCTGCATATTGTGTGTATCAAGATCTTTTTAACAGTAGAGTTCCTAGCAGAAACGTAAACAGCCTTTTATCCCAGATGTCAGCATGCAAGAGGTACGTAATTGCAGATCTGTAAACATAGCTAAAATGTTCTTAAACATTAAATATTTCTAGGATTTGGGGTTTTTTCATAGACTTTTCCCAGTATTTTTAGCCTCTCTCACATGACAAATATCAGCAGAGAAAACAGGGTTTCTTTTCCTCTAGAAGAGGCATAGAATTACACCGTTTCTTCCATGTGCCTTGAGTATTTTAAAAGTACAAGCACAACTAAGTGGTTTGTAAGCCACTCACTATTTTGTCTATGTGCCTCCTGTCCCAACCGGCTTAATGCGTTCCTGTGTTTGTCATTAGACTGTCTGAGCACCCTCATGAAATTGGGTGGATGCACTGTACGGTCAAAGCTGAGGCTACTGATCTCCAACCATCTTCAAATTTACTCACTACAGTGGCTTTCACTAATTCACAGTTTTATTAAGCTACCAGTAAGAACCTGACAAATCACCTTTCTATGCCTGAAAACCCCACTAAGCCTGTAAAAGGCAGGTGATAATACTGAAAAGCTGCATTGAATTCTAATTGCAATTAGCCTAACCTGAAGGAGGAATGTATTTTTCTTCCTAAGAATACAGTTAATATTGCCATTGCTGTAGGTAAAAACATCATTAATATTTACAGTTCTGTAGTGGATTATATTACACTGTATACAGATCACCTCTTACGCAGGAAAATTATAATGCTCGAACGCAAAAGATTCAAGTAAAATGAAGTGAGCGATTCTCTGGCCAAGGGGACTGCAACTGGCCACAGCTCCTCCAGATGTTTACAGAGGACCTCTTCAGCTGTCCACATCTGGTGTCAGCCCAAAAGGTGAGTATCTGGAAGTGCCAGTTCACAGCCGGCCCCAGGCACCGGACAGGCTGTTGTGGAGGCCAAAGAGCAGAAGTGTTTGGGAGCCAGGCTGCAAAGCACCTGGCAGTCAGCTCCCTTCAGGCGTTGTGCCTCTGCTGTGCAAAGTGGAGGCAAGCCGGAGCGAGGAACCCGAGACACATGAGATGATAGCCTGAAAGACCCAGGCAATGGCAGGTATTCTGAAAGTAAAACATAACCGAAACGGCTCAGAGAGCAGGTATAGACTTTGTGACAATATGTTATACTTGTTGTGGTTTGTGCTTGTAAAAGCATGTCTGTATTTTAACAAGATGGCAGGGCTGATGGTGGCTCTTCTGAAGACAGCAGTGAAGGTGATGAAACAGCTCTGCGGCTGGCGCTGTGCCATGAGCCGAGAACCAACCCATGCCATGTACGTGGCTGGCCCAAACGGGGCTCCACCCGACCCCAGCTCTTCCTTCTTGCAAAGTGAAGGAGTTTTAGGATCAATATCAATAGGTAAAAAAGGAATTGAGCTCTCTGACATACAGTGGTTTTACATCACTTCATCTCCAATGAAACTGAAGTTGCATCTGGTTTTTACCAGTAAGAGTTATCTAAAGATGCTGAGTGTTGTCTTTCAGTCTGTGGAAAGCACCAGGTGCTATGCTAGGCGTGTGATACTTTTGCAGGAAAGAAAAGCTAGAAAAAGAGAAAAATAGCATTTTTTCCCCTGATGCTGTACTGTAATTTGTTTAACCTCTGAAAATTATCTTTAAGAGGATTTTTTGGCCGGAGTGTGGGAAACTAAACAGATAAGTTCTGTGTTAAATTTCAGCTGAATCTGATTTGAAATGGGGTTGATATTAAAACCTGAAAATAATAGTTTAAAAATGCAAAAAAAAGCCCCCCTCAAGAAAAAGTAAAAAAAAAAAAAGAAAAGAAATCCATAGCACACCAGTCTAAATTGTGATGCATCAGAAATATCAGTATGGGACTGCATGTGTTTATTACGTCTCAGTGTGTTGCTTCACTGTCTTTGTACTTGCTGGTCTGTGTAATCATCACTCCCTGTTGGATTTAATGTAAATTCCAAGTGCAAGCAATACTTAGCTCTTCTGGAAGCATTTTGCTGTACGGAACTACCACACGAGGTGATACGATATTCCCATTGCTCAGTGGCCCCCTTGTTCTTGCAGCCTTATCTTTCAGCCCTTAGGGACTGAAGCTGCATCTGCTGCGGAGCTGTTTCTGTAATAGCTCTCCGAGAGCCTATTCCAGGTAGTCTCTAATTAGACACACCCAGATGGTGGGCACTGAGCAGATGTACTGACAGCTTGGGGTGGATATGGAAGAAAGTTTTCTTTTGGCTCCCCATAGTTTGTCTTTCTAATGTTTCTTCTCAATTTTTCTTCACAGTGAGCATGTGAAATGTTTTTTCAAGATTTCTAAAATATGAAGCAAACTCAAGCACTCTAATTTTTATTGCAGCTCTAATCTAAGGTACTAAACATCCACAGTGCTTGGTGTAGTCTGAAGCCTAGACATACCGAGCTCCTGTTACCAAATGCTGTCATGAACAAAACTGCTCACTTGTGCTTTGATACAGAATCTTTATTAGCAGTTAAGATTTTGTTCTTG
The DNA here is from genome assembly GCF_000690835.1 of Fulmarus glacialis. Lineage (NCBI taxonomy): Eukaryota > Metazoa > Chordata > Aves > Procellariiformes > Procellariidae > Fulmarus > Fulmarus glacialis. Next base: position 10,994 of record NW_009187816.1, read on the forward strand.
GAAACTAATTAACAGTTATGTTCATGTTGCCAGAGACATAAGTAAGCACACTCAATCATGTCTATGTAGCCAGCCTTGCAGATCAAAAGAATGTAACTAGCTGGAATAGAGTCTGATGGTTTTAGTCACGTGAGTAAACACAAGAAGCAGATCTCCAGAGTGAGAAACACTTCTTTTCTGACAGATTCTTTTCACAGTAGAACCATGCTGTAAGTGTTTAGCTACATCTGACACTGAAAAGATTTCAAGGCAGAATACTTACTTATGAAGCAATTCGACCGTCGTGTTCACAGTGCTGCATTCCATGCTTCATTAGCCATAAATGTTGATGTATTTTTCACAGCATTCAAGACAATGACAATTTTAATTAAACTGTTCCCGTATTATTCCTCCACCTTTCTAAACCTGATCTCACACAGAATAAAAAAAAATATAATCACAGCTCGTGAAACCTCTTGGATTTGCAGTACAGTGTCCTGTAATCACCTATGTTTCAATAGTTTTAACAAAGTCGGTCTTCAGGTATCATTGCTCTACTGTATTGTCATTTTTTGAATACAATGATTTAATTTATTTGAAAGCAGTATTCACAAAATGGCTATGCACCAAACTTAGTCATGTATGATGTAAGAATTTGTAAAGTATATAACTTGGGAACTGAAGATAAACTTTTTTTTGCAGTTTTTCCTGGCCAATTGCATGCAGAGTATTAGAAACCTACTTGAAAGGGTCTCCTCTCATGGGTTTTCAATTTCAATTTTACAGACTTAACAGATCTAGAAAAAAATTCGATTAGCTTTCAGACTCCCAAGTCTTGATCTGATTGAAGTCAGAACTCTGAAATTCTTGAAATTCACCCATGACTAGTGAAAATGTGTTATTGCACACAGTTACAGTATGTATAGCAAAAAGCTTTTAAAGTTTTTAATCTTAATGTCCACTGAAGCCATGCGCATGATGCTAACCTCTGAAAATATGGCTTGGTAAACTTTGTGTAAATTGTCAGTGTTTTAATATATTCTGGTCAGCCAACGCAGTTGTGCTTCTGATAGCATTTTTTTAATGTTTGTTTTCAGGACATAATCAGGCAATTGCTGCAAAAAAATATATGGTGATTTAAAATGTTACTATGCCTCAGAAGTACCATCCGCACGTTTGACCAAGCAGAAAGGATCACATGAACATCCCTCATCTGTTTTAGGGGAAAATCATCTGTCTTGGCTTGAGCTGCTGCTGCTGCTGAAAGCTGTTCAAGCCAGGCTGGAGAACATTGCCTGAATGGGTTCAGGTGCAGACAGCTCCCAGCCAGTGTTCTGGCAACTCAGCTGTGCAAGGTCTGATCTAGAGAAGGTGGTAAATGCGGGTGTGGAAGTACACGGGTGGGAGCAGCTAAAGGTGCTACGTCTCCTGATTACAGGGTGCAAGAGTAGATACACGGCTGTGCAGCCCATGCTGTTCACGTTGTACCTGCTGTTAATCCTGCTAGTAAACGGCTGCAGGGTGGTGTGGTGGTTGTTTGGCTATGATATAAGGCAACGTTAAGAAACTAGTATGGACATCAAAAGTAGTTTAACCAAAGCAGTGTGCTCTCTGCCTGGGGTAGTTTATGTTGGTATTGTGGCTTTTCTGCTTTTACAGCCTAACCAAGCTCTCGTTCATTTCCACGCAGCATGACATTAAGCTGTACAGACCTAACTAGGTAATTTTAGATAGCTTAGTTCAGGGATAGAGGAGGTCGTGGTAGGAATGCATGTAATCTGTCTGCATCACTGCTTCCACTGGTACTTCTACTGTTGGTGGGGATTATACTCCTTAGGGTTTGGGGTTTTGGCCTTTGTAGTGTTTTAACTGACCTTCCATCTCTCTGCTCTGAGAGTATTTAGTACCTTCCACAAACAAAAATAATGAAAACTTGAAAACCAACATGGTCTTTATAAATGTAATTATAACTAAACACAATTTTCCCTTTGTCTTTTAAATGAAACTGAAAAAACGTGTACATGTCACTGATCTTAAATGAATGTTAACTCACAAAATCAGAGGAAGGAGAAGAGAATATTCACATTCAGCCTCAGTTATGTCTATATTATTAAATTATCTCTGCTAGTCTGCCCATTATTTTGTGCTCTGAGTCCTTTCTTTTCCTGCGCTTGCTCTCATTGTTATCTTCTTTCCAAAAAACCTAAGAATAAGTTATTTATCTGATTAAATGTTAATTAGTGACCTCAGTGGGGCTGCATGTGTGTAACTAAGAACAGAATTTTGCCTAAAGAATTTTTAAAATCAAATGTGTAATAATAAAAGGAAACTGAAGTGGCATATGGTTTTTAATATAATGACCTAAAAATTCAAGGAATTGAAGGCAAGCTTTCTGGAACAAAATTCTTTCTCAGCCTGTGAAGTAAGCAGAGAAAAGGGGCACAGCACATGTCATGCTTGGTAGATTGTCCTTTCATATTTACTTTTAATTTGATAAAATTCAGATATACAGATATTAAAGAAAAAATAAAGTCAAGTGCAGGAGTGAAGTATCTTTAAATTTCATATAAAATTAGACTCAGACTCCTAAAGTTGCTTTGTTCTTTTTAAATTAAACCTTAAAACACATTTGTCATATTACCATGTTTAATGCAATGTTTAAGTTGTACATTTTATGTACAACTGTACGTTGTTTTATTGTGTATGCCTGTACATTATTTTATTGGTTAATGACTGCAGAGGGCTGGGAAGAAAGAAAAGACCTGCCCATTTAGTTCCTGGATAACATCTGAGGAGGCTTTAGTTAGATAGCTGTTTTGCAGGTAGCCAGCTGCTTTATAAGTCCTGCAAGTTGAATTCCTGTATTGCCAAGGAGGCCAGCGTGGGTGTCACCCGATAAAGCACACACAGAAACAGCAGCAGACACAAACTGCAAACCAAATGGGCAGCGGGTGCAGCGGGTCGCAGGCCATGACTATTTGTCACTCCTTGTGCTCTGTTGTCCTGAGCAGCTGCCTATTTTTCTGTCCCCAGAGTGGCTCTGTAATAAGGTGCCAATAGCTACCTGTCAGCAGTCCCAAATCTTTATCCCTGGGAGTGAACGGGAGTAATTGGGAATTAGATCTAGGTACATACTGAAAAGGAGGGACAAAAGGCTTCCCAGCCTTTCTGCAGTCCTGACATCTCTGTACAGAGGCTTTTCTTTTCCCTGTGGTAAAGAGATGGAAGTATGTTGTTAAATATACTTACACGAAGGTGTGATTTGGTAACTCTTTCTCATATGCCATATGATAAATCAATAGACAGATTGATAGATAATAGATAAATCAAAGATAAATCGATAGCTTTCTCTTCTGTGCACCAAGCAAAATAAAGCAAATATGGCAACAATCAATTGTGGAGATAATTGCATGAGCCTTGGCTTTACCAAAGCCTGAGCCCAGAGAAACCACAATAAATTATCTAGAACAGGACCTCTGACTTCATAGTTTGTGAAGAGGGATTGCTTCTGTAGAAAAAACTTCATTGTATAGAAAGGAAGAAATCTTTAAGTTGCTTGTTTTACTAACATACAGTTAAATTAGCTTTGTGCAAAAATGGATAGAGTGCACTGCATTTACAAATGCGACAGGGTGCTTTACAGGATTTATGTCAGAGCAAGAACTTGTTTCCTTAGTGCTGCTGCCTCTGAGCAGTGGTATTTGTAATTTCTTATCTTGGAGAAAACTAATGGTGAATGGCCCGATGTGGTTTAATAAATAGCAGTACAGCGTGTTCAATTCCTATGTTTCATATATAAGGGACCAGGGATTTTGAAAACTCATCATTTCATGCTTCTTTTTGCAAACTAAGGCTTAGTTCTGATTAGAAGTGTTTTTCCAGCTAGCATATGACTTACACAGTAATAATGAGAACACACCTGTAATTTTCAGTTATTTCCTTTCATGAACTTGCACATAAGGAAATCTGTCCTATTGTGACATAGCTTTCTTGCTTGCTATACCAAAAAAGGGATAATTTAATCTATTCCATACTTCTTATACAGGAGGGCACAAATTTCTTATTACAAGGGGATGAGAGAACAAAAAGGAGAAATTATTCCATACGTGTTTCAGTATTTCCTTGTAATAATGGGAATACAAATGCTTCTTTTAGTGCATTATATCAGGAAGTGAAAGGGACGAAAAATGAGACATCATTAGAATGATGCTGCTTTAATGGCCACGCATTGTTGAAGCCAAGTAAGAATATAAAGTGTACAAATACTGGAAAAAAAAGAGTTTAAATAAACATATAATTTCAGATATCTACTCAAAATGCTGTTGAAGAATGTATCCCTTTAAGTGAGTCCTGCCCCAGATCATCAGTAACGTCTGTGTGGAGTCCTTAGTGTGTGTGGCTTGCTGTCAGAAGAATTCCTTGGCAGTTCATGCCACAATCCCTATAAACATCTCCCGTTAATCATAGCCAATAACAGTCACGAACCTGAAAAAAAGCAAAAATAGGTAACTCTAATAGCTTTATTTTGGTCTAAACCACAGAAGTTCCTTTTGTTTATTTAATGAACTCTGAATAAAGAGCTGGTTATCTTGACACAAGGGCATCGGTATACATAAACCAAAAGATTTCCAAAGTTAGAGTCTGGTTCAGAATATCATAATGACCATAATGTTTTAAGTCAAGCTATGTGACATCTTTCATTCATTCTGTGTTGACAAAGGACTTACTTCAAGGGTGCTCCTGCTTAACCTTTCTTGCACTGCCACAGTTCTTTAATTAAATGCATTCCCCCAGTGAAAAGGAGGGACAATGAATGCGTAAGTTAGCCCTTGCATCATAGTCTAGGAGCAGCAACTAATTCCAGTGAAGGCAAATTAAAAAAAAAAAAAAAAAAAAAAAAAAAAAAAAAAAAAAATTATTTGAATGCATTCATACTTCCCACGATCTGAGATATGGAAAAGAACCGCAGTCAATAAGAACAAACATGCTGGAGGTAGAAGTCAGATTCTGTCAAATTTTGGATTAGTGCCATAATACCTTTATCAATTTTTCAACACCGTTGTGGCTCCTGTCATTTTAGTTCAATTTCAGAAGACAAGCATTGTTCTAGAAGTGTACTAATACAATCCATTGTGGAAAACAGCACTGGGCTGAAAAAAAAAATTAGTCAG
>NW_009187816.1:16153-24948 GCF_000690835.1 Fulmarus glacialis
GGTTTGATCCCCATATACCTAGGAACTAGCATGACTTACCTTTCTTACTAGTTTTACTTTTTTAAATTTAAAATTTGAAGTGATTATTAATCTTCCTTTTTCTGACCAGGGAATCATTAGCCTAAAAAAGCTGAGAAACTGTTACAGAATGCTTTTCTAGCAACTGTGCAATTCACCATATACAGTCTTGACACTGTGTAGTTTGCATACAAAAGCCTGTTACTACCACCATCACCACCATCAGTTTAAAAAAAAAAACAAACCCCAAAACCCCAAGAAACTTGATAGAGTATAAAATCCTACAAATTATAAATGTGACAAGAGTTAACTTTCTTAGGTTAGTAACAGAAGACATATATATATATATACACATATACTATATTCATGCCACAAACCCGATTTGCATGTATTTACATATGCAAAAGTAGGATGTCTAAGTCTGGAAACAAGTTTGACTATCTTTGTCTGTGGAAAGGATATTTAGCTTAAGGAAAAATCCACAGAAAAACAAATAAACTGAGAACTGGTTGTGAGAAAGTAAAAGCTAAGGTTTTCTGAGAATACATCAGGCAGAGAGCACACTTATAAAGATGAGAGTCCTGCCAAAATCCATTAGCGTTGTCCTGAGTAAAGTGTAAGAGACTCCAAGTTTAAATGGGAAAGTAATTTTCAGGAAGGAGGCCCTTCAGTTCCTTGGAGGACTCTGCTTACAGGGTGTTCCAGAGTTGTGAAGAAACTGAAACCAGGCATTACATAAAGATGCATATTTTTTTGTCTCAGTGTATAAATTTATTGCATTGGTTTGGATCCACTCAGGAGTTTGTGTGCCCATAGTAGTTGTGCAAAGTCACCACCTGCCCCTGCGCACGCAGCGTGAGGGGCAGCTTTGCTCCCAAGGCTATTTGTGCTCACTAGCCACACGTTTGCACAGACACTAACAAGTCCGGTCTCTCAGATGGATGGATCAGCACTATTACGCCTATCTGGCTTTCAGCCCTGTCGTGGCTCATAGCCACATAGGACAGTGTCCAGAATTAGCATCAAACCGCTGTGTGTCTTCTGTTTAATCTGCTTGGCCTGTGCTTTCTGGGTAAGTGCAGTCTTTACACCTACATATGTGCCTTGTTCCTCAGGCACCTCAAACTTTCTTGCTGTCAGCTCCAGGTACGTTTGGTCTACTGACACTCCTGGGCTGGGAATGACAAGGACAGGCGGCCTGTGGCAGGTGGGTTGTGGGAGTCTCTTCTGGGGAATGGAGGCAGGTGAAGATCCCCTTTCTGACAAATGCCACATTAAGGCTGAGGAAAGAAATCATGTGCTTTCATTAAGCCAAGAGCACGTAAGGGTGTAGAACTCTGTGCAATGGTCTTCTGGTGTATTCAAAAGAAGGATCACGCAAAACCATGGATACTACTTGAAGTCACATTAAGATATTGTATGAAGATAAAAAGAGGGTAAAGTTCTTGCTAAAATGAGACTCTGGACTTGTATTCACTATTTCAGTCCTAAGGGACTGATAATGGAACAGTAGATGTAAAATGATTCTTCTCTGAGAAGTATAACTAATTTGAAGTGGTCATTTAAAATAAGTCAGAATAAGCCTGTGATTTTTTTTTTTTATTTAGTGGATAGATCCAGCTCAAGCTTGTGTCAAATCGAAGATCAAAATTTTTTAAAAAAATAGGAATATAGTAGCCAATCATAAGACATTCTGAGCAATTACTAAGACAAACTTAAGTAGTGATACCGAGAGAAAAAGTAGAGGACTGAGGTATAAGGTGTTCTTTTTACCATTTTTTTTTATTTGATTGCATGCAGGTTCTACACCAGAACATGGGTTTTTTCCTCAGCAAATAAAAGGTAGGAAGTTATGAGCAAATGATGACAGCAGACAACTCTACTACTGAGCAACATGCTGGGTCATCTCTGCTCATCTACCCTTCCTTGAGAAGCAGATGCTTTGACAAGTTTAGGTCTTTCAGTAAAAGTCAGCATAGCATTCATGAATGCATAAGAAATGAATAAAATGGTGAACAAGCAGATATTGATTATTAAACAATATCTATGAATAAGAATTTGAGAGCTTTCATGGACCAAATTCTGTATCCTGCTAGGAGAATGGCACCATCTGGTTGATCTTCTCTTTGGAAAATTTCTAATGGAAATTGCAATCATAATTTAGAGGCAGTTCCTCTACCATAAAACTGAATATTTTCTGAGAAGTGCTAAAAATTAAACAAGAGGAGAAAAAAGGGAATAGTGATGAACAATATAATTGTCACAATTGTCCGTTGTGGAAGCTTACGGTTATTTCTTGCACAATAAATGCCATGTGAATATTTAAGAGAATGAAGAAAATTACTCAGAAACTAAAACAGCTTATTAACTGTTTACTTGAACTGTCTGTTCAGAACTATGAGCATCTAGTAAAGAAATGATTCTATAATTCTATGAAATAAAGTTGTCTGAACACAGTAATGGAGTACAGGAAATCAAAATAATATATAAATTTGGGGGGTTTTATTGGATACAAGTGCCCTCATTTACTCTTTCATTACACCACAACTCGGTTGATTTTGGGACTTCCGTGGTAGTCATTTTTGATTTTCAAATATGATGACAGTCATTACTAAATGCATTCCTACTAAATGTAGGTTACCAGTGGCGTGGAAGTCTCGGGTAATCAGTCAGTAGCTCCCCTGCAGATAACACAGTGACCATATCCACAGGGGTCTTTAAAGACAGCATATTCTGGCACCTTCTGCCCATCATACTTGCCCTGCTACATTGCACTACCTGTAACTTATCAGGTAACTGGATGAACTGGATATACTCCCAGAGCTCATTTCTGCCTAAACAACATGCAGTCCATATGATACCTTGCTACTGTGTGGTGGTCCATGAGAAGAAAGTTTGGGAACTATTACTTTATGAAAATTAACAACCATATCATCTGCATTATACTATAGAGGAAAATATTCCAGAAGACTTTTCCAAAAATTTGTGTCTATCCTAAATAAACAGATGGTATTCTAGGCAACGTAAAAGAATAAGTATAGCCAAGCAGGATTTTTCTTTGTGTGACCACAATCAGCAACTGATGTGTGCTCATGAGTTTTCAGTGAGAAAATTCTTAGAATTACTTAAGGACAGTAATTTGCAACTGCAAAATTCAGTCACTGTTGGGAACCCCAATAGTTCCCAAGAATGTAATAGAAACATATTGAAAGCGACAAAGGAAAATTAATTAGACATTTTTACATAATGGTCAAAGAGTGCATTCCCTCATTCAATGCAGCCTTCACATGCCTACTGAATTTTAAGAAAACCAGACTGTATTCTGCATTCTATTTAGCTGCAATGACAAAGAAATGAATGAGCCTGTTTTCTCCACTGTCTTCCTATAAATTTGTCCTCAACTAGCCCCTATTCACATGAATTATTATTAATTTCTTTTTTTTTTTTTTTACTTTAGATGATTAAAAAAATCATAGAGGCCCATACAGAAAGTGAAATGAAAAATTAAAAAATAGACAGTTAGAAGTGGCCTGACACTGTTTAGATTTCTCATTAAAACTCCATATTGTTTAGCTAGTTGTGACATACACTCATTTTTGCCAGCCTCTTGACATGAAGCCTGTTGTTGGCACTTGATGCAATGGGGCCAGGAAAAAAACTAGTGGTGGAGCGGTGTCAAACATTTGATATGCAATGCATTTCCAGAAAACACAACCTCAATTTTATTCATCCCATAATTGATTAAAAAGATTGAAATGTGTGAAAAAATGTTATTTCAAATATCACTATAAAATAAAATTAAAAAGAAGATGAAAACAAGGGAAGTAGGCTGATTAGAGTCAAAGGATGAAAAATGGCTGAGCGGCTGAATGTCAGCTGCATCTAAAAACATTGTTTTCTGGGAAGAAGACAGACTATAAAAGAGCTTTTTTTTTGGTAGAGAGAAATCTAGAGAAAGCAGGAGCTGCTTTAGATATTTTATCAAGCAGAGCTTGGGCAAGGTTTGAGAGTGGAAGTCCCAGAGGAGAAAGAGGCAGGTGCAAAAGGAAGATGGTTGCAGAAGAACGGGCACAGTAGGGTACGTGGCAGGAGAAACGAGGAGGATAAGTGAATGTAGTAAGTAACCATGGGGGAGTGCAGATTAAATTGGCTGAATTTGGAGCAGTTTGCTGCTCTTTGCAGAGTCACACACTTTGCTGTGTGACTCGCTAGCTGGAGTCTATAGGAATGGGAATGGGAATACGGCAGTCGAAGATTTAGGCCTCTGGAAATTGCAAAAGGTATGAGTCTTCTCAGCAGCCAAGGAGAAGACCTGCAATCAGTCTAGGTAAGGTATCACTGTTCTCTAAAGAGGAGAGAATACTTTCAGCAGCTGGATGGAAGACTTGGCATTTTTATTGTTTTGGGTTTGGTTTTACTATTAGACAGTAACTTGTCCTATGACCAGAAGCTTTAATAAGTTTGAGAGGAAAATTGAGAACTTACTGCATTCAGATGCTGGAAGTTTTAGCACCTCTTTCCGCAGCTGCAATATGTACTTGCAAATGCACGTGCACCACTTCATCTAAAGGGTCAAATGCATGTGCACCACTTCATCTAAAGGGTTCCAGAGCTGTAAAAAAAAAAAAAAAGTTATTCTGCTGCAGGAATAAGGGACTGTTCAGCTGAACTACAGTATGATGCTGTGTAATATTCAGAATGATTTCATTTGCCATAGGTCTCTAGTAGTTAATAAAACAAAAATGAATGCTAAAAACAACTGCTGCCTTATGCCTGAGGCTTGTTACTAATTTTAGCACATTGTTGAATAATTTGGATCTCATTTCAGGGATCAGTTAAGTTGACAAATGTGATTGTGGCTCTTGGGAAAGAAAATGATGTTAAAAATGTTTAGATTTAGGATATAAATAATAATTTATTAAAGGAGTTATTTTTTTGTCTCCACTAGCATTTGTGATATTCTTACAGGATGGGGTACATTTCTAAAAACCTTTAACAGGTGGTCTGAGTCAGTTTCAACTGAATTTAGTAAAAGAATCCAGACTACCATGTTTTTGGAAGTGCTAAAAATCTACAAGCTGATCTAGTAAGTTAGAGAAATTATTCCTGTAAACAGAAAACACATATAATATCTTCTTAAATGCTTCAGAATCTAAAGAGATTTTTTTTAAAAAGATGTTTAATGTTTAATGTTACTTCTCAAAGGCATACCACTTTGCAAAAGGGACCAAAATATTTTGAAATTTGATCTCTTGTATACATTAATAATGAGATGTATCTGTGACAGGTGACAGGAGGTTTTATATTTTAAGAGTTCCCGGAGAGTTCAATCACATATTTTGGATACAGAATGCATTGTCTGCATAGTTAATGATTTGAAGAAAAGAATGGTTGCAGAATCATGCAAGCAATGTTTTGAGTCAATATTTCCATGGGAAAGGCTGCTCAAAATCAGTCAATAGCTCACAAAATCAAGTTTGGAAATTTTAATTTTAATCCCATTTCTCTTGATAAGCATCAACATGACAGGAAACATCTGGTTTTATCTAGAGTGATAGAGCTAGATGGATTTCAAATTTCAAAACAACAGGGATATCTAAATGTATGGTCCTTCACTATCTAAGGTAATGAGAGCTTTGTTGCTAATCTTAGGATGAACAGGATCTCACCATTCCGAAACCGGGCTTTACAATGGGAACTGCAGAATAACATGAGCTGAAATAGTCTTAATTGGGAAAAAGATAAGGAGTATAATTACATTTTCCCAGAAGATACACTCTTCGACTAGCTATGAGAACAGTTTTGTTTGCCAGGCATGGCTAAAAGAAGGAGTTTTGATAGTGGAGGTCTGGGCCTTTGATTTACCTCTGACACACAGGGAAGAGTGGCACATACGTGAATACAGCCTTTAATATCACCTAGAATGACCCCAGGACCACTGGCTAACTCATCACCAGATCTGGCATAATTCCAGTTTGAAGTTTTGCAGCCACAACCCACTCAGTCAATAATGCAGACTATACCATGAGGATTCAGGCATTTATTTTTAGATACAGGATGAATGAAGATTTAGTCGATAAACGAACACTGTCTGCGTTTTGGGGTGGGCAGGTACATTAACTTTTAGAGTGTTGAGATTGAAATCTCGAGTGCCTGAAGTTAAATTATAAAACTTCAGCACCCACAATTAGGACACACTGATGAAAATAATACTAATTTTAAAACAGAGTAATCTTAGAGTAATAGCATTCTCTAAGAAGAGGAGGAAAGGGTTTGTCCAGTACCTCAAATCCTCCTCCCCCCATATCCTCCATCACGTTTCTTACTTGCCACGATAGTAGTTTATGCTGGAATCACAGCACTGCCTGAATAATCTCTTAAGAGATTAAAACTGAGTCACAAAGAACAAGAATGTTACTAAAAGCTTTTTTGTGTTAGTGAAGAGTTCATTGACTTAAAAACTCAATTCCAGATATCTTGAAACTGTTTGCCAGTTAGCTGATTATACACACAAAAATGTTCTAGGAAAGGTTTTAAGGCAATAGTCCAATTTATGTAGAAGACCCAACTTCTTTCTGTTTCATTGGTAGCAGTGGTCTTATTCCACCTATTGTAGGTAAATGGCTGTCATTCAGGCTCACTTGTTAATGTTGTTCCATGTTGCTGAAAACACTTAGATTTTCATTGATGGGGGGTGCTCAGACAGAAGAAACTGAGAAGGAGAAAATGGAAGAGTGACATTGCATGAGAATCAGGAAGCTGTCTTAGAAAAAAGGCATGTAACCTTGTGAATAATTAAATAAATGAAATGTAAAGGTTTATAAGCAGTCACACATATGAAATTTTCCAGAAATGTGGGCAGTACAAATTTGAACTTCCTCAGGCCTAAAAAGGCAGCTGAATTGAGAACTCCCACAATATATGTGAGTGTCTCTTCCACTCCTCATGCCACCCTGGAAACAAAAGGTTTCTTGCTGTGGCCTGTTTACCGTGCTCACAACTGAAATATTTTGCATGTATTGGAATGCTTGAAATTAACTTGAAATCATGTTTTTGCTCGAGGTTTTTTTGTTTGTTGCAAAAGCCACACTTTATCTTTCAGTTTTTAACAAGACAAACAAAACCAAAACCAGGTATTTGCACAGCCATAAGTTACAAGATGCCTTCTAAAATATCATAAAGTATTGTCCCAAATAAGCAATATTTTGTAATTCTGTCAGCTCTTGAGATTGTTGTCTGACTGCTTCTTGACTGTAGTTCATAATTCTTTCAGAGGTATGACTTTAACGAGTTTGAAGAATGTGATATTGTGCCTTATGTGTCTTAGATTGGCATAGTATGGTGTTCTGCCCAATGCTACATTTCCAAATTATGTGTATTATTATGTCATGACCAGTGATATAATAAAAGACCTCTCTGATGTCACCACACTACGGAGCACCAAAAATCACTGTGCATTGAACTGTCTTAGAACAGCATCTACCACTGTAAGTGTGAAGGCTCATGTTTCCATCTTATCACGGAGAATCTAAGAAATAGTGAAGTACTTTGTTGACCAACAGTCTGGTATAGAAGTAAGAACAGAACAAGATCTCCCTGTTCCAGTGTTCTGCTTCAGTCACTGTCTTTCCTGATGCTGAGAAAAACTCTGCCTGCAGTATCTTGAAACAGAGACGTTGCTAGTAAGGCAGAAAAGAGTGAAAAGCATGTTTCTGTGACCTTTTGACAAAGAACATCCTCCTAGTTATGCTTGGGAAGTGCATTCCTCCAGTGAAACACTGACATTTTCTTTGGCTCACTGGGCTTTTCTTAAGAAAACTGGTTGTAAGTCCTAGTCTGGCAGCACACAGTCCAGAAATTTGCCTGCTGTGAAGGACGCTTGAGGTTTTGTTTAATAATACTGTATTGTCAAGGTATTATACTGATCCAAATTGTGAAGTAAATACAAAATTGGATTTGCTGTTCAGATCAATAACAAATCAGACTGGTACACTAGAGAGTTGTAATATGATTTTAGAAAAAAAAACAGAATGCAGACACATGAAAAGAAGGGAATTGTCACACTAATATAAGATATTTGAGACAGGAGAGTCACGCTCACAGCTAATTTTAAGTGGGTGTATTTAAAAATTCCATATGTTTAATATAACCTTGCAGTTTGAATTTCTTCTCTCTCCTAATTGCTAAAATATTCTATTTTCAGTGCTATGAAATTGGCTAAATATGCGTAGTAGTATTACCATAACATTTTCTGTCTTCAGTTAAAACTTTATAGATTTTTGCTAATTAATTTTCAACTGTTCCTTATGTGAAATAATAATTATACCTATGTATTGTTATGGTAGTATCTAAAGGCTCTGAAAAGGATTGGAGAAGTATTGCTCCTGACGCTGTACAAAGAAGGAGTGCTACCTATGTCATACTAGACAGTAATATGACGCAATAGAAACAGATTTGTGTGATGAAACAGTGAGTGCTGAGAACTTGGCATCCAGAGTATATGTACTCTCATGGTTTCAAATAAACTCTCATCTGGCCCCTTGGACTGAACACCTACCTATTAGCAGCTCTGTTGCATCAAGTGCACACCTGCAGCATACCTTCCAGCTTAGCTTCACCCCAAAATAATCCAGTTTGCACACTTAAAGAATGCTTCGCATATTAACCACAGCATAGTAAAATTGAAAGATCTGCTTCAAAAGTGCAGTCCTAAGCCAAATTAAAATGCTAGCACAGAGGCACTTCTATCATAGTGTCGTGGTTTAACCAACCACGCA